>NW_007579002.1:156841-169799 GCF_000690725.1 Stegastes partitus
ACACACACACACACACACACACACGTGTGTCTACATTAAAGCAGGAGTTCTGGCCGGTACTGTCGGTGTGGGCTGTTAACGCCTTCGCTCACGGCTCATTCCTCGTCAACTCAGGGTTGCTTGACCATCTCAGATTCTCTTGAACCTTTGTAGGAATGATTTTCAGCATGTGAGACTGACATCTGTTCATTTCTAGCTGAAGTTCCAACATTATTATAATTTTTCAGTCAATGGGAATTTTCCAGAAATCTCTCCATGAGTTAGAAGGGTTAGGGTTGTGGTTGAACCAGATGCTTCTGGAAGTATACGTCCTCGAGTCATCCAGTTTTCAGGAGACGTTCAGAGATTTCTGGTGAATGCAGCAAATACTGGCACTTGTGACTCATTTTTTTACTTAAGACAAATTCAGGATTTGTTCAAAAATTGCAAATGAAGTGAATTTTCAAAAAAATGAAAAAATATCTCTCATACATGAGATATGGAAGTCTCCATAGCAAGGATGGGCGGCTGTGGCTCAGCTGGTGGAGCAGGTCAATGATGGGAAGGTCGGCGGTTTGATTCCTGTAGCCTGTGTCATGGTCGTCGTGTCCTTGGCCAAGACCCTTCACCACCTGCCTGGTGTGGATGCGTATGGATGGACTGTTGAGGTGGTGGTCGGAGGGCAGGATGGCAGCCAGGCCTCTGCCAGTCTGCCCCATTGTGGCTACAACCGGAGCGACCACCACCGGATGAATAACTGACAGTGTTCAGCGTCTCTGAGTGTCTAGAAAAGCGCTGAATAAACCTGATCTGTTATTATTATTATTATACTGTAACTTGGCACACAAGCAGACGATACTTCCGTCTCCTGCTAAAGTTCGTCAGCCTGCCCATGGCTCAAAATGTCCAGCTGGCCATTTGGAAGTTAATGACTTGTTCACCTGTGTCACCTTCCATTGGCTCTAATTCCCATTTCTACCAACACGAACGTTTTCTAAGCATCAGTAGTTTCATTCAGATGTTATTGTCACGATGAACTTGATCAAACAGATCCTATGTGTTCGACATATATTTTTCCTAGTTTTTCGAAAATCCATTTTATTTGTAATTTTTGACCAAAGCCTGAATTTGAGGTCTTAAGCAAAAAATTCTGTCTTGATTTCCAGATCTGCTGCATTTACCAGAAACCTCTGAACATCTGAAAATTTGAAGACTCTTGGACATATATTTCAAGGTATATGGACATCTTAAGTCAGAACCAGAACCCTTTAATGTCACTATACCAAAAACAGTACAACGATCCCCTTCAGTGCAAAGAACAGCGATCAATGAACAGATGAAAGCACGACGTCTGTCGAGCCTAGAGGTGTATATAAAAAATAAACAAGTGACAACAGGTATAAAATGGACGTAAATGTGAGTATTTACAACAGCAGCGAGGAACGGAGGTACCTGACCAAGGCTTGTGGCAGATTACGCCTGAGTGACATGTTATATATAATATATATATATATAAGCTGAGAGAGGATTCACAGGAACGCTGGTGGGAGTGGACCAGTGTCTGTGGGCATTCAGGGCGGTCATGGCTCTGGGGGAACTGTTTTAGTCTGTTGGTCTGGACCTGATGCACCTGCAGCGCCTGGCTGAGGGCAACAGGTCAGCATACGGGACCCAGGACGTGAGCTGTCCTTCATGATGTTTCTTGCCCTGCTGAGGCAGCGGGAAGCGTAAATGTGCATCAGTGAGGGGAGAGGCCAACCAGCGACCTTCTGAGCTGCTTCAATCACCCTCTGAAGCCTCCTCCTGCCGCCTCGGTGCAGCTGTACAGTACGTCAGCAGGCTCCCAGTGGCAGATTTACTGAAAGTTTCCACTGGGTGACAAATTATGGAACTGTTGGAATTTCAGCTAAAATATGGGCAGAAGTCAGTTTCAGATGCCAAAGATCATTCCTACAAGGTTTCAAGAGCTTGTGAGGCGGTCGAGCAGCTGACCTCCCAGAATGTCACTGAGCTTTTTGTGGTTTGCTGGAGAAACAGAAGCAGCTCCTAATACTCACACAGCAGCAGCTGATGCTGAGGGACTCACCTGCTCCACGTTGTACCCATGTTTCTCTTTGGCGATAGCGATGTACTCATCCACTGTGGACACACACACACTGTGTTAGCTGGCTGTGATCTGAGAACCTGATAGAGGACTACAGCTGTGTCCAAACAGCCACAGAAGACTGAATCAAGTGAACTTACATTTTGAGTCCACGATGGTGTGATACGGAGACCAAACCAGCATCCCTCCGCTGTCTTTCTCTGTGTACTTGGTGGAACCTGAGAGTGTTCACAGAAAACAGCACAAACCAGAACTCTTGTTAAGTTAACCCTAATGTTCAGGGTCTCTGACAGCTTTACACAGCAAATGCATTCTCCTCATCATTCCTCTGTGTCGCTCTGAAGGGACACACAGCACTATTCTGTCATTGACGGTGGGATTATGGGAAATGTAGGAACACGTTTGATCATATGTCACCTAAAGTCAGGATACAACTGTCATTTTAAATTTGTCTTCAACACATCCAGAAATGTTGTTGGAGTAAAATTCTCAGTCATAGTAATTCCACTTCATGCTTTTTCTTCATGACTCTTCTGTCTGTGGGGTTTCTGCAGAACGTTGTGCCAACAGGTCGCCTCCAGGACGTCGTGTTGCACTAAACATCTGCTCCACGCTCGCTTTGTCTTATTCTGAATGTCTGAAATGTTTTGTCTTGCTTTGACACATTCCTCTGTTATAATACAGAGCAACACAAACCTGAAGGTCGTTTTGTATTTCCAGAATTTATGTATGAGAGAAATGAGTCCCAACTTTGCTTTACAGTGAAGACAGCAGTAGATCTGTTCTGTGAGCAGCAGACGTCTAGAAAGCCGAAATGATAAACTGTACATCCTCCTCCTACCTGTTGGTGTGTCGTGAAAGTCAAATACTTCCTTCTCCCACACAACTGTGTTGATGATGCCACTGGATGGGACTCTATTGTAACGTGCTGGCGAGCGCTAACGCTACGTAGCATTGGCTAAAACACTGATGCTTTGTTTTATGGTCAGCTGGAAAACACACAATCGTTTTCATCCATAAGTTTAATTTGTAGTTTCTGTGACTGAATATGACTGATTGTGTTTTGCTGTGTTCACTGATTACCGTCTACTGTCTTGTTAAACTGGCAATGAGAAACAACAGATGTCAGAAGAGAAGAAATAAGTCCCTGAACAACAGTGTCCGACTGGACCTGGTGGAAACCTGCACATCTGATATGAAGGAGGCATTCTCACTGAATATGTGACTCTGTGCAGGTCTGTGTATGCAAAGGTTGTTTGTTGGACGTGGTTCAGTGAAGGTTGTATTATTTGTAAAATGTCTTTTTGTGCAAATGGAGTTTTTACAGCATGTTCACGAAGGTACCAACAAGTTAGAACCAGAATGTAAATGATCCCTGGCTGCGTTTGCCTTTTGAGTCAGTACCGTCCTGCAATCTGTGGCATTGTTTGAGTCTTTCTGCTTGTAGGACTGGTGTGGCTCAGGATGGGGAGCAGAAAAAAGTCTGCACAGATCTGAGACCTCTTTCTGCTGATCTCTGGCTGCCGCATGTGAAGCTGTCAAAGTCAAACTCGTGTGGAGTCTCTTCATTCAGTGTCCTGGCCATGTGGCTAACGCTAGCTAGCAGCGGTCTGCAGATGTCACACTGATGTCAGCACAAACAGTGGAGATGGATGAAGGAGACACGTTAAGTTTCTGTTCAATCATCATTAAACTGCCGTCTGAGTTCATCCGTGTGTGGCTGCATGAATACGCTCATCAGCTTCAAACTGAAATCAGAATGTGAAACAGTGCAACTTGCACATTGCTCAGGTGTTTAGGATATACCTGACCAGGATTTGTTTACCTTCTATCGTCAATACTTTACTTAATCTATTGGAGAATAATGCTGCTCCTGACTGTCAGGGCTTGTTCACACAAAGGCTAAAGGTAATATTACTCTAAATGGAGAGACGACTGCTTTCATATTTTAACCCTAATTATTCAACCTGAGACAGGCACAGCTTCTGTGAGAACTATTCTGTCACTGATGTAACTAAACAGAGATAATAAATACATGGACATCATCCTCAGACTGTCCAGGAGGTCGGATTTCACATCTGGTACCAAAACAACTAGAAATACTGAGCAAAGCTTTGGAACAGTTTGATGTCTAAATGATGTTCAGCTGTCATATGAAATAACAACAAATAATACATTTTCCAAATGTCCGTGGTACTGACGCCTTTAGAAGTGATGCAGGACGTTTTTACTGCAGATAAACTCTAAACTCACACAAAGACCTTAAAAAACCTTCAAACACATCCGTGGTCACCAGAAAGCGTGTCTGCCATGAAGCCCATCGAGGGCATTTAGTTGTTATACTAATTGGAACAGTTGTGTTGGTCACTTGTTGAATGCGGCAGAACCTTGACTTTCCAAGATCCAATCTCAGAAGATCACTTCTGAATCAGAACCGACTCACTGTGGACTGAGAGGACACGGCTTCATCCAGCACTCAGGCTGACATCAGACTTGGTTTGTTGAAGTATTTCACTCTGATCACATCTCGCTCACATCGTCTCAACGGCTGAAACGCTTCCTTCATCAGTGGTCAGCAGCCAGACGATGAAGTGCTGACCACGTCTCACACGTTCACACACTGTTGGTATCAGTACCTTCAGTGGGTCTAGTCAGGGAATTGAGGACTGTTGGCTGGACAGAACCAGATGTCATGTTGGTTTCTGGACAATTTAAAGGTGGTTATTCCAACTCTGGATCTTATCTACAACACAGTTCTGGTGCAGGTCGAGATCAGAAAGTTACTGCTGCTTATTTAAAGCAGGATCGTTGTTTCAGGTAGTGGGAGGATGAACACCAGATCAATGTCACTCAGCCCATTTCATACATTCATTCATGTCACTAGGAGTGAGTGAGGAGCTGAGGTAGCCTCGGTCTGGTTCGGAGGGCTTCTCTCCACAGAACCACACCGTCCTGCTGCTCAGTAACGCTCTGGGATGTAGACTACAGCCGCAGACGGAGTTTGGATCCATCAACACACTGACATGAAGCTCTGAGTTACTGGACATGAACCGAGGCTACCACCGTCCGCCACTCAGCTACACGCCAGTAAAACCAGTGAAACCAGAGAAACCTCACCGGGCTCAAACTCAGGAATGTTGGCCTGATAGTCGGCTCCGACCCGCATCCCCACATCTGCAAAACACAAACAGCAAACACAGGAGACGCTTTATTGGACCCGTCCCGGTGGAAACGCGGGCAGAGCCGCGACCAGAGGTGTTCGAGGCTATACTCGCCGTGTTCGTCGTCGCTGCCGCTTTCGTCAGAAAAATGTCCGTTAGAAGCGTTGGACGGACTCTTGGTGCCGTTCGAGCGACCTTTCCCCAAATAATCCGAGCCTTTATCCATCATCCCCGGCATCTCTGCGCTCTGATTCCCGGTTTTTAGCTGCTGAGTCGGAACAGAAAATGTCAGCAGGAGCTGGACGCCTTTCTCCTGCGCTTCGCTCCGCCGCCGCAGCTCCGTCCGTGTCGCTGCAGCGCTCTGCTGCGCGCTCACGCCGTGTTTACGCGCTCACTTCCTGCTGCAACACTTCGGTGTAACGACGGCGCAGTGTCGTCTGTGTTCTCTACATCTTCATATCGTGTTGTTTCCTCTGAGGGAACGGTTCGCCTTGTTACAGTGGTACCCGCAGGGGTCTATCCAACGCGGCGGAAGGCTTTTTACGCACCGTGGGGAGGCAGTGCGACTCCACTGCTGCGGACCCTGTGGCAGCGCAGGAGATCCTTCCGCTGACACAAACTGAGAAACTAAAATAAAAATAAACAGAAAACCAGAGTAACGCTGGGCTTCAGCAGCAACAGAACACATGTTACAAGAAACTGAACCCAAACGGAGTCCAGAATATCCGGAAATAATAAATATCACAGATAAATTAAATTATAAACGTCATCTATTCAGATCAATGTACGTTCCAGGTATGTTCATGACCATTGTGATCACAAAGTGACAGTATATGCGCCACCACTGACTGAACATTGACCATAACTCGAGCTGTTATTTTGCTGTTTTTTTTCTCTCTCCTTGTTTATCAGTGACTCTCCTGCACTGACTCTGCAACACCAGCAGGGGGAGACACCACACAGCAGTCCAGGACAACCTCACACTGTTCAGACTGTCCAGAGAGCGTCCTGACACACAGCGTGGGATGGACTGAACTGACTTCTGACATGTTGTCCATCAGCTAGTCTAGTTTTATTCATCCAGTTCAATTCAGATGTCACCAGAACAGTACAGCTACTTTATGCTATGTACAGAAACATCCATCCATCATCTCTACACCTTAATCCTCACCGGGGGGGTGGAGTCTATCCCAGCTGACTCAGGGTGAAGGCAGGTTCACCTGGACAGGTAAGCAGTCTATCACAGGGCTACACTTAGAGACAGACAACCAAGCACACTCACATTCACACCTACGGACAATTTACAATCACCAATTAACCTCAACATGTTTCTGGACTGTGGGAGGAAGCCGGAGAACCCGGAGAGAACCCACGCTGCACGGGGAGAACATGGAGACTCCACGCAGGAAGATCCCGGGTGTCCTCACCGGGACACCAACCGGCGACCTTCTAGCTGTGAGGCCACGGTGCTAACCACTGAGACACCTGCAGCCCTGATGTGTGTTAACATTATAAATATTAAGGCTATAGCATTCTTAAACCCATAAAACCCATCTAACGGGTAAAATCAGGAAGTGGACACTCTGCACACTGTTGGGACCTCAGAACAGGTCTAATCACAAACTTGTGTTGGGATGTAGGAAGCAGGTTCTCCATCCCCGATCAACTCTGGTTGAAACAGCTGATCAATGGAGGGCTGCTTCAGTTTCTTCTGTGTCAATAATGAACACACAGAAAACATCGGGCACAGGCGTAGGATTGACTGTAAAAGTATTGCAAAGATGCAATGAATTAATTCTCGTTTTCAGAATAGTTTCTCGATGTTCAGTCGAGAACATCAGTGTCCTCCATCTCCCTCTAAGGTTACATGTTAAATGTCTTGTTCTGTCTGAGCAACAGTCTGATGCTGAGCGTACTATCACAGAAAAGTAGGAAATAAAAACTATAATAAAATAAGAAGCTGGTGCTTTTCACAACAGTCCGTTGTGTGATCCTACTGGCCTTGGAGTTCTGCTGGGTTCTGGTGTGCCTGGGGACATAATGAAATGGACATGTTGGGATCGATAGGAGGCCAGCAACACATATGTGGAGGGGTTAATCCAGCCGGACAGCGCAGAGGAATGACATTCCAGCTTCTATAGCTTTTATATACCTCCTGCTCTCTCCACAGCAACACCCACGGTGCTCCCTGAAACACAAGCTGCCACTGAGACTTTAAAATGTAAACCGAAAATGTCTTTTAGTGATTGTTGAAGCATCACACATACAATTTATTCCATCTCTGCTGCAGGTGTAACATGAAGCTCTGATCCTCACCCAGAACAAGTGCCTCTGTGCTGTCACGCCTTTGATTCGCTGAGCAAAGAGTTTGTGGTACATTGAATTCATACAAATAAAGTAAAGACCACACACCAAAACTGAGGCCTGAAGATAAAAGTAAACTGCATTGGCCACCATAAGGCCGTCATTATGGTGTAGGTCAGGTTCACCTCACTGTGTTCAGCGCTGTGAGATGACACATGTTGTGCTAGGGTTAGAGTTATCACTATATCAACAGAGTTCTAGTTAGGGTTATCGCTCTATAAACAGGGTTAGGGTTGCAAAGGGGCGGACAATTTCTGGTAAATTTCCGGTAAGTTTCCGGTAAATTTCCATGGGAGGTTAAACTGGGGAATTTTGGAAATATTCCATATTGGAAACTTTACATGGGAATAATGGGAATTAATGGGAATTAATGGGCATTTAGGGGAACTAACTGGAAATTGAGGGTAATGTAATGAAATTGTGTCATATCACAGCATCACATTTGAGGTAGGTAGAATTTTTATAAGAGTGCCTCACAGATGCACTCCTATGCTAGCTATGGCTTATTTAGCATTTAACTTATCAGCTAGCTCTATACTCGATGAATACATTTGTATGTGATATTTGCAATTTAAACATTTAATAAATATATTTCCCCATAATATCATCAAAACTAGCTTCACTTTGTGTAGTCCACAGGCGCAAGTGTGTGCCTTCAATAGTCTTGTGCTTTGGGCTCAAGTGTGGTCCAGTCTTCTATAAATCCTCTGTACATGTGATGGAAGCATGCACAGTGCCTGTAGGGGGCGTGGTCTCAGTAGACATGCAGTAAGCAGTGTGCTGTGTGTGCATGTGATTGAGGCATGACATGGATATTCAAGTGTACTTGGATGGCATCTGTTTGTTTAAGTCAAGATTATACTAAAATATATTTTCCCCAACTATATTTAAGTTCCCTATGAAGAGCCAACCTTCAGTTTTGAAATTTCCCAGTTTATTCCCGTTTATTCCCATAAATTCCCGTTAATTCCAATGGAAAGTTTCCAGCGTTTGAAAATTCCCAGAATTTTGCAACCCTAGTTAGAGTTACAGTTGGGGTTATCACTATGTAAATAAGGTTAGGGTTAAACCGAACCCATCAGGTCTGACAGCCGGCTCTTGATCCACTCTGATAAACATGGTGTCAAAGGTTCTGTTCTTTAAATCAGGTGTAACTTTTGTCTCAGTGTCCTGGAGTTACTCCTGAAGATGTATGAAAAGGCAAAACCTGCCTTGTTTGTTTGGTTGCCTGCAAAAACAAAAAAGAAAGAAAAAAGCAAAAGCAGCATGTGTCTACGAGTGCAGGCATCAGAACCCTCCTGTGACACCCAGTGGTTCTGTTCCCTCTCTGGTCTCCTTATATTCAGCATCATTCCTTAAATGTAATCAACAACAATCAAGACTCCAGCTATGCAGGCTTCTTATTAAACATTCAGGTCAGTTATCTCCATGCGACACTGCAGAACCGGGCCCAGCTGCAGACCCACCGTGCTGCTCACTGAAACACCAAATGTTCTGAACAATAAATGATCCAGTAGCGTCACTGAAGTAAGACTATGGTCATTGTTAGAGGGTTAGGGTTCAACCTCACGCTTTCAGCTCAGCCTTGGTGCTGTTAAACGACCTGGGTCGCAGGCAGAACCCAGCTATGAAACACTGAACTGTAAGCAGGCCTGCTGCACGGTCCCCAGAACAAGGCCTCAGTGTGTCATCAGCTCCTGCTCAGTGTGATGTTGGAATGGCCCGGCCCATAAACAATGACATGGTTCTGACTTCCTGAGACCGTCTTGCTGTTTGTGCACCAGAATCCACCGCATGTTCCACGAAGGGTGACCCATCGGTCTGCTGTCTGGATCAGAACCTGCTTTAGGACAGGGTCAGAGTTCAGCATCAGTTACCATGGTGATGTAGCCCGTTAAAGACCCAGAGCTGAGCCTGAAGTCCTCTCACTGAGCCCGCTTGGTGGTCCAGACCACAGAGTCAGAACATGCTGACCCAGAGCCGTTTGGTTCTCTCTCTGCCTCGTGACAGGTGCGTGCTCCTCACACATCACAGCCTCAGAAGCAGGAAGCCACATGTTTGCGTTGCGGACATTTGGGCGGAACCAGCCTTTAATTAGCAGCAGTGATGTCATGATGTATGTGCGGCTATACGTTCCTCTGTGCAGCTCGCGCTCCCCCCGCCCGCCTACTGTCGCTCTTCTCGCGGCTCGTGCTGCAACCATCTGCCAATCGCGAGCCTGCTGAGAGAGAGAGAGAGCACGAGCTGCTACTCTACGGCGCGCGGGGCTCGTGCATCGTCAGATATGTGAGCGACGGGACGCGGTGTGCCTCGCGCTGCACGACCACGGCAGGATGGCGGGAGGACGGCGGGGTCTCGTGGCCCCTCAGAACACGTTCCTGGAGAACATCGTTCGCCGGTCCAACGGTAAGATGCGCCGCGGTTCTGTCCGGTTCTCACACCTGGACTGAAACGGTGCCAGTGGCTTTGCTGTGTGTGGGTTGTCTCGTGGCTCGGTTCGGTAGTTTCTCCATCAGGCAGCTCCACTGAGGAGATCTCAGGAGAACCTGCTCAGGTGGAGCTCATTATGGCAGCTTCAAGGGAATTCATGGATGCAGCAGAACTTGGGACGTGTCAGGACGGTGGATGGAGATCAGCCCAGCAGAACTGGACGGTTCGGAGAAAGGAGGAGCTACAGAACTGTATTTCTGTGTTGTGGTATTTCAGTGCTGTAGCCCCGAACCCGTTACTCGTTTAGTTTTCTATATTTGCTGTTGGGGAACAAAGCTGAAGTTGAAGTCCAGTGGGACGGACTTCGTCAAACCTTCTATTCTGATGATAGAACAACACGATGCCCCGGTTCGTCATCTGAGTAAAAGTCCATTCATCCTGTTCTTGTGGACCGGACTTCTCTTGAACATCTTGATCAAAGTTCTTCAAATGTGGCACAGACGTTTATTTGGACTCAAAGGAACTGATTAGAAGTCACACCTAGCCCATACGGTGAGGTGTCTTCTTTCATGGCCTGTTCTCTTCTTCTGGCCCGTGTCCATGACTTGTGACGAGAAAGTTTCACATCACATGACTTGTGAGTTTCTGTGGGTTTGGACCCTGGAGACTGCTGGAAGTTGAGTCCAGTGTAGTACCGCTCTGTTTTGTGTCATACGTTTGCTGTTGTTGTGTTTCAGGCTGCTGGTACTTTAGTCTTCTGTCGCTCTTTACCTGGTTTACGGATCAGAACTTCTTGGTGAAATGTGGGCTCCAAAACTACCTGTTAAATTTTAGGAAACGATTATGGCTTCGATAAACACACACCTGTCTGGAAGCTAACCACAAAGCTGTCGTTGTTTTCTGGGTTGCCAGGTTGGCGGGTCCTGCCACAACAGCCCCGACAGAAACACGAGAAGATAATGGATTTCACGCTTTGGACCACAGCTGGTGTGAGACTGGACAGTCACAGGTCAAAGTCACCATGTTCTTGACTAAAACTGGAGAATTCATTCACTAATTATAACAATAATTCACACAGATGTGTACAAAGCTGGAATGAAGAAGAGTTGTTTTATATCTAGAAGGTCAAACATCTGCACAGACGTGATGTAAACTGCAGCTTGACTCGTTGGCAGAAGCTCCAACTGCAGGACTGTGACTCTGCTTTAAACAGAAATGCCATCGTTTGTTGGTTCAAGCGTAACAAATGTCAGGTTGTTCTGAGTTTTTAAACGAAATAATTCATGAATTAAATAGTAAAACAGTATTTAGATGGACATCGATTTGGGCTTTAGAAAGTTTTCACCCTTTTCTCTTTATTCTGCTTTTCATTAAAAATATTTTTTATGAATAAATTAAGACGGCTGCAAAAAAATTGCTTCCTGAAATAATAGTTATCTGCAGTTCCAGTGTAGCCATGTGATAAACCATGACGTGTTGGTGTCATTGCTGAAGCTACGTAGCCCTGTGATAGACTGGTTACCTGTCCAGGTGAACCTGCCTTCATTCTGACTCAGCTGGAATAGGCTCCGCCCCCCTGAGTGAGGATTAAGGTGTAGCTGATGGATGGATGAAGCTACATACGTGTTGTCCAGTGTGAGGTCCTGTAGCTCCATCGGGGTCCTTTTGACTCTTTGTTTAGACAGAAACAACTCTGTGTGCTGTCTGTCGGCTTTATTGCCACATGTTGACGTTATCCATGTTTTGCTCTTTAATTAGAGTTAATTAATTAGACTCCTCTGACTCCCTGTAACTGATCACCTCCACATCTCCTGTTGGGTCAACCTTCTCCTCTAACTGCCATCAGTAAGAGCATCAGCTGTTGTTCAGCTCCTAAGTGTAGCTGCTGAAAGCACGATAAGGAGTAAATCAGCCACGTCAGTCAGTCCTCTATAAATACTCCCAATATCAGTCCATCAGGAGTGCAAGGTTTTCATGAGGATTAATTGCTTATCTCGAGGCTGTACAGTGATATCAGTGACTTTAAAACATTTGTTTTGGGCTGTTGATCAGCAAAGCTCTTCAAAGCTGTGACCTGTGATGGACACATTGGTCTGGAAGCTCCTCAGACAGGTTCAGGGCTTAGACAGCTGCTCCTGGATCACGTTTGGGGAGATTACCAACAGGAACGCTGTGAATGTGTCACTGAGTGCTGAAGATTACAACAGATAAACAACGTTTTCTTACTTTGCTTTAGTGGCGTCTGTTCAAAGTCTTTTTTTCTTCTTTTGTTCAGCTTTTGCTGTGTCTGAGGTGTCTGCTGCTACCTCCACACAGTGACGCTGAAGCTCATGTGTTCGTTCTGTCCTTCCTGTTCTGGCTGACAGAAGTCTCACAGTTGACTATGAGTCCATAGACAGCAGTGTTGCTGTGCACGAAGCTCTAAAACAATGAGCGAGATGAGGAACTGGTGACTGACAGCTGGTTCCAGGAGCCAGTAGGCTGCTTTATGGGACCTGTTAGCTGAGCTAGCTCTGGCTAGTTTCTGGTCAGGGTCCTCATTAGCTCTTGCGATTGTTAAAACACAACGGTATTAGTTGAGTTCAGCTCCTTTTAACAATTTTCCTTTTTAACCTTTCAGTTTAGCCACAATGATAATGATCTCCATGGAGATGGCGGCGCGCATGGATGCAGCGCCCCCTTCAGGAGACCACATTTAGTGTCTTGTCTATCCCAGACGTTCATTATGCAAAACTTACAGTCAAGAGACTTTGCTGAACGTCAGGACAGTGAACGTTGGTAAAACTGCAGCGATCGGTTGTGATGTGGACAAACTCCACCAACACAGAGTGCGATGGGAGACGACGCCGGCAGGTACCCGAGAGAGAAGGAAGCGGTACGAATGTAAACAAAGGAGGAGGGAGGGAGCCGGGATCCATGC
>NW_007579002.1:172101-178390 GCF_000690725.1 Stegastes partitus
GCCACGGTGCCTCAGTTCAGATTGTTGTTAATAGATTTTTGCTTTTATTTAGAGCAGTGGAGAGAGACAGGAAAGGGAGGAGTAGAATGGGGAGAGATCTGCAGCAAAGGGTGGGAGTTGAACCCACGACGGCTGTGTTGGGGAGCTGTAGTTAGCTGTAGCTATATAACTACAGCTAAGTACAGCTAACTACAGCTTGCTATTAGCTAAATACAGCTAACTGTAGCTAACTACAGCTAACTATAGCCCTATTCATGGGTTGCCGTTCAGCTAGATGAGCTATATATATATATATATATATATATATATGTATTTATTGATTTTTTTTATTGCTATGGCACCAGGTCGGGGATAAATAAAGTCTATTCTATTCTATAGGGGGCGCCCCCAGGAAACTATAGCCCTGTTCATGGATCGCCCGCTCAGCTAGGTGAGCTATAGCTAACTACAGCTAACTATAGCGCTGTTTATGGGTCGCCGCCCAGCGAGGTGAGCTGTGGGGTGCCCCTCAGTTGAGATTGTGTGCACCGAATGTTCTCCCTGCTGGTTGGTCTTTGGATCGTAACAATGGACCTAACTCTTGTTACCAGTGATGATCCTCGATTTGAAGGGCCTGCAGGTCCTTAGTGAAATTTGCACCAGCAAGTGATCACAAAAACAGGACCTGATATTGGCCAAGCAAATCACCCAGAATCCAGACTCACATCTGTTCCATCAAAGTCACTCTCCGTACCTCTCAGGAACAAACTTTGAACTTTCTGATTGTACTTTGGGTTTCATTGTCAGTCGGTTGGTTGGCCACTTTTAGTTCAGCATCTATTGGATGGACTGTCATGAAAAACTGGCTCAGACGTTCATGTTCCCCTGAGGAGAAACTGTGACGCTGTTAATTCTTTCACTTTTCAAGTACATCCATTGCCAGGTCAAAACTGTAAAGTGTCTTATACTTCATTTGCCCAGATACCTCAAAAGGAGTAAGATTCCCATCAGACTCAGCTGTGGGCTACTTGTCATTACATAGTGACCATTTAGAGGTTTCACAGTGTTCTGGTTCTGTGGGAATATCCTTAAAACACACATACAGTCCAGATGATTACTGCTAATAGAAATACAGAAACGTATTTATCTTTGTCAGATATATTTACGTTTTAGCTGGCGTTTATCTGTTTGTTTGTTGGTTTGTTTGTTAGTAAGATAACTCGAAAAGTTATGAACAGATTCACATGAAATTTTCTGGAAATGTTGATAATGGCACAATGAACATGTGATTACATTCTGGTGATGTTCTGGCTTGCCATCTGGTTATTTTACGTTGCATTGCTAAAGTTGTGCTAACCCGGCTTAAGCTACTCCCTGTCTGTTTATGTTAGCAATACCATGGCTGTAGTTATGCCAACCTAGCATAGTGTTAGCTAGCAGCTTAAAGCCAGTAAGGAACTGCAGAAATAACATCAGTGTTCTTAATATTTGAGAGTCCAGAACGAGCGTCCATCACTCCGTCAGCTTGTTGTTAATGATATCAATGCTAACTCAATGCTAAAGCTATGTTCTGATTCTCCATGAAGCTAGCAGTGTGGGTAAATGAATCAGGACTTTATCATCGGCTGCAAATCACAACGTGGTGGAGATGAGCTGCTTGGAGGAGGTCTGGCTCTCAGAGGACTTCTCTAGTTATCTCCATTACAGTCATGCAGTAGCGTAAATGGCCAGCAGTGTTGGAGCGCTCATGGATGTTGTGTTAGTGGCTGCTGTTTCATTCAGTGCTGAGCAATTAACTAACATGACATACTGCTGCTGAGACCAATTCACCCCAATTAATTAAATTATGAAGAATGAAATCAAGCCATAAACTTTAACGAGTTGCTGGCGGCCCTGAGAGACTCCTTTGTTCATTATAGCACACAGTAAGGAAAGTTTGTCTGAATGGTGGCGCTACAGGGAAGGTCACAGGGTCATTGAAATTGTAATCAATCTTTTTATTCACTGCAATAATTTGTCAGTCTTGTGCATCCATTTTATATACTCTATGTTTCACATAGGTTTTGAGGTTTTTTCTTGTCCAGTTTTTCCTGTACGTGTCAGTATTCCTCCATAGTTACCAACAGAATTGTGTTATTAGCCAATAATCATGCCATTGTCACAATACAGAAACATGTCAGAGCAATTAATGAAAGAGAAACCTTCTGTTGAACTAGTGGTTTCATGAGTTATTTAGCTCGTTCAAGCATTAGCATGCATTACAGTTTATGATATTTGTTGTGCATGTCCTGGTTTTTTGGAGCATGTTGACGCCTGCAGGCAGCTCTTCAGCTCTACCACACGTTGGCCTCCTTGCTTCAGGCTTTGGTTTAAAAGATGGATGTGTGAAATCACACCTGAATGTGTTACTGTTGACATTACAATAAAAACAGAGGAAACAGATGTGTTCGTCGAGGTATGCCCCGCATCCAGCCATACATTCCACAAAGTTTCTCATATTTGGTTTTGTGGACATTTTTCAGGGGAAAGGTGTCAACAAATGTAAAGAACACTTTGGAGGGAAACATGTGCCTCACTGAAGACAGTTAGTGGTGGTGTTGGACTGGAATACGTTGTAATGAGGGATGTTCCTCCAAGTCATAAAAGTAGACTTATTAGCACACTTGTATTGGATGTCATTCGGCTGCCCAGGTGTACTTAATAAAGTGGCTAGTACGGTGTATTTGCACTCCTTCTCAGTTAGCTTAAAATCAGGATGAGGAACAAAAAGCAAATAACATGAAGATGCATTATGTTCTGTCAGTGATGGGCCTATAGCTTTGTGAGGTTCAGATCTTTGCCTGAAGTCAGGGATATCTTGTGAAAGTCTGCAACAAACAGTACAATGGGTTTTTTTGTTAGTTTGGGGGTAACATTATAAACGTATTAGAGTGGTTGGGCTGATTATATCCAGTTACACAGGTAGATGAAACATCTGCAGAAGGAGCCCTCACAGTGGGCTGTAGGTCCAGCTGGAAGCTCATCAACTGGAAGCCTCTTGGTGGTAGGTGAGTGGGAGGAAGATCTCCCACCTCCACCCTGCAGCTGTACCGGACTATACTCCTGATGTACTCCTGACCTGAAACAGGCATTTCTATTGCCAGTCCTTCCACTGCTGCTTGAACTGTACATAGTCTCAGAACTTTTTGATCAGCGGTTCGGCTCTCTGTCGTAGTGTGATCGCTAGCCTCCAACCAAAACTAAAAGGTAATCTTAAGTCTTCACCTTCAAACTGTCCTTTGAAGTTAAAAGGATCATAAGTTCAAGGACCTCACAAGAATGTTTTTTTTTAAAGACGTGCACAAACAACTCGGGCCCGACCCATATGGATTTTTTTTGAGGCCGATGCCGATTCTGATATTTGGCAAATAAAAATTCTGATAACCGATTAATCGGCCGATTAATTTAAATATATAATGAATTAAATAGCTTCTTTTAGGTCCTTTAAAGCTACAACAACACAGATCCGAATCACAGGCAGAACAGTGGACTGCTCTACACTTTGTCCTTTAGTGTTTAACTTTACAACAGAGAGGAGTGTCAGGAACACAGACGTGCAGCAGAGCATCAAGCAGAATATGCATCAGGAAAAACAAAAGTTTTCCAAACAAATATGTCTGTAATGTGTGTATTTTATCTGAAGTCTGCATTGTGCATTGTTCTTCCTATGGAGCATGAACATAGCTACCAGCTGTACTGATGACTGTATCTGTAGGTGTAGGCCGCAGGTGTAGCTGTATGTCAGCAGCATCATGAGTGAAGTTACTGCAGAACATTAGTGATGCAGACCTCTGATGCCCTTTAACATTAAATCACATTTCCTCTACTCTGTTATTTTCTTTGCCATGAAGTCATGAGTCATATGAACCAAAGTAAAAACCAGAGACGCCTTTCTCAGACGTCCAAACATGTCGTCTCTGACAGAGTTGTATTTAAATGTATAATGGTCACTGTTAGTCCCACACTGATGTTCCTCCATCACAACACCGTGAGCTGCTGTTACAGCCTCACAGTCGCTCATGGTGCTTCTGACAAAGCACAACTCAGAGTGACATGACATCATGAAGAAACCCCCTCTATCCATCCATATATATATATCTATCTATCTATCTTGCTGATTGATGAACGCTCGTTCTGGACTCTCTAATATTTTGTACGCTGACGTTATTCCTGCAGCTACTTCCTGGCTTTAAGCTGCTAGCTAGCACTATGCTAGGTTGGCATAACTACAGCGATGCTATTGCTAACATAAACAGACAGGGAGTAGCTGAAGCTAGGTTAGCAGTTACTGTTTTATGAGAAAATTAAGAATATATCTGTGTTTAATCGGCAAAACTCCGGCCGATGATGAGTATTTTGAAACGAGTTCCAATCAGCCGATTTGATTGGCTGGCCGATCCAAACCCTACAGACTAACCTAAAGGCAGATCCGGCTTCCTTTACGGCTGTAAAGCGTTGTGGTTGTGCTGCGGGCAGACTGTGAAAGGCCTTTAGCTGTTATTCATCACAAACACAGCGTGTGATCTGACGATCATATCATCATACGTCCTGGTTTAGTCGTGACCACATACATTTCTACTGCAGATAGAGAGACGGTAGTTAGAAAAATGAGGAATATGTGGTATTTCCTGGGGCTTGGGCTGCATGCTGGTGGCTATAGTTGTGTTTATTATTATATATTTGAGCTGTATGAAGAATCCAGTGATCAGTCCTGGTGCTGAAGACTGTTCATCAGTTTTCAGTGAAATGTGCAAAAATACAGATCAGATAAAGTATAGTGAGGATACAGCTGCTTTCACTGAGCTGCTTGGTTCTGGCCAGCGTTCGGCTTTGTGTGATGCAACAATAAGCAGCCATGTGTTGGCTGGACATCTAAAAATCCCCTTTTTGCTCCAGAAGCTGTGGCGACATTTTTATTTATTTTTTTACCACTTTAACTGTTAACTGCATCCCCAAAGAAATATGCAGCCTTGTCATGTATGAAACAGTACTGTAGTGTTTCTATCATGTGATGCCTTGAGCTAGTACCGTTTCTAACCCACTAGTTTTTGTGAGCAGATACCAACTTTGTGCTGGGCAACGCTCAGATCGTCGACTGGCCGATCGTCTACAGCAACGATGGGTTTTGCAAGCTGTCTGGTTACCATCGAGCAGAGGTCATGCAGAAGAGCAGCACCTGCAGGTACAACGGCGCCCTCACACATACTGTTGCTGCATTAGGGACAGCTGTTGTTGTCCAGGTTCTGTGCCACAGTCCAAACTAAAATCCAGGTGGGTTTTAAATCTGCCGAGGCAAGACTGAAATTTTGATTTGATCAGAACTAAAATGTTGATTTTGCAGAGACCAAATTAAAATCCTTCTAATATCATAATGAGATGTGATCCTGCCTGGGCAGAATTAAAAGCTTTGATTTGATGGAGACCAAGCTGAAATCATCCTTAAAACAAACAGACTGTGAGCCTGCCTAGGCAGGTTTGACATTTGCCCACACCAATTTAAATACCTGCAATAGATGTCATTTTTGTATAGCCATTAAGGAAAGGACATATAACAAACATATGTGGATGCTCATTGAATATTTCATTTATCATTTACATACGTGATCAAAGGCTCTGTTCTCTTCTGCAGCTTCATGTACGGCGAGCTGACAGACAAGGAGATGAGTGAGAAGGTTCGACAGACCTTTGAAAACTACGAGATGAACTCTTTCGAGATTCTGATGTACAAGAAAAACCGTAAGTATTTAAAAGTGCAAATGTCACGTAGTCTGCATAAAAGGTGTCTCTGACCTGAATCCTTTGAAACCAGGAAACCCAAGGATCTGAAGACCTCAAGACCCAGTTTGTGTCCTAAACTGGGACACACCATGCTGACAGTTGGCAGTATTTCAGCCGCTTGAGCACGTCAAACCTGGCACCATGGGCAGTCAGTAGAAGAGAAGCTGTCTGACTGAGATGTTCAGCCATGAATCAGCAGTTTGGCTCGTTCAGTGCAGCTTCTCCTCCTCTGTCCTCTGAGCTGGTTTTCTGTATGTACAGGCCATAGGCTGGTAGCCGTATGGAAAACCATGTGCTCCTGTTTATCTGACATTTTGTAGGTGTTGGAGAGTTGTAAGTGGCTACCTGGACACAGATGAGACAAAAGATTATGATGCTGTCTGTTGCGCTGCCGTAAGAACTCCAGCCAACGAGGCCTCTACTGGACCTCTGAAGGTGTCCTGTGCAGGGGCGGATCTAGAGAAATACTAATGGGGTGGCAAAGGGGTGGCAT
>NW_007579002.1:179515-183950 GCF_000690725.1 Stegastes partitus
TTTTACTACCGTGTGCTCTAACCCAGTCTAACTGCTGTCTTACTTTCACGTCTTGCTGGCCGCCGAAGTCCGACTCTGGTCCACATAAGGGAGGCGGACTATGAGCAGCCTGATCGGAGGTCGGGTCGCCTCCTATGTGTCTGTAGTAGAACGTCCTCATGGTGCGTTCACAAGCACTCGGACGTCGGACTTTCGCTCGTTATTCGTCATATGCGGACTTTCGCTCTTTCCGACCGGCCACATATTTTTGAATTACATCGTTCAGAACTGGGGTGGCAGCCGGGGTGGCAAGGCATCTTCTAGGGGTGGCAGATGCCACCCCATGCCACCCCTGGTCCTGTGGTATCAGGCAGCAGGATGGCAGCAGTAGATCCTTTCAATCATGAACTTAGCACAGCTGTGAATCAGACTTTTTCCAACATGTTCCAGTTCATGGCGAGTTTTTTTTTGGACCACTGTCAGTGTGTACTCACATGTGGACCAGGAGGACCCCTCCCCAAAATGTGTGCGATGCTCCGACCCAGTCATCTGGCCGTTATGAGGGGCTCAGGTCTTCATACCTGCCAGTGTTTGTCCACATCCATCACACCACTGTTAGGAGACAGTACACACTGTATCTGTGTGTGGCCATAATGCTTTGCTCATTGGGATGTGAAGCCCTTTTACTCACAGCACTGTGCTACCACTGACCTGCCAGTAGTCGTGTGATACATGCAAAGTGCTGGTCTGACAAGTCTGTCCATCAGGCAGCACAGGAGCTAAAGGAGTCCTGAGATGTGCTGCTTGTCTGATACGAGCCTTCATGATGAGCAGTGATCAGGTTTTATTCTAAACTAATGAGCTGATCGTCCACACAGGCAGCAGCTTCCTGCCACCATTCCTTCCTGCTCTGCTCTCTTTTAGCTCCTATCATGGTTTTATGTTCTTCATATCTGGTCCAGATGATGTTCTGCTCCTCGGCGGTAAAGCGGGCCGCTCTGCAGCCAGACTGGTCCGTAGTCCTGATTGGTCAGAGGCCAAAAACTCCACCCATTTTATGTGCACGCGCTCAGATCAGACAACCCTGGGTTGACCTACTGAGTTGATGACCACCGTCGTAGGACCGGTTACCCTGAGTGGGCTGTTAGGGTTAGATGTCCTGGTATGTTGGTCTGGCTTCATGGTGCAGAACCCTGGACTCTAAGGAGCTCATGAAAACAACCGTCTGCTGCTGAGAGTGAAGCAAACCAGAACAGTTTTGGGCTTGGCACACGTCCCCACATGTAGTATCACTAATCAGCTGAACAAAGACTCCAAAAAGACTTTAAGCAAAGTCTAACTTTAAAAATTAGTTTTAGTATAAATCACAGCATGTACTTGAAGGTCTGTGCCAGCAGGACATCTGGACACTTCTTGGAGCTGTCCTGCTGACATCATCAAGCCACTGTCACACCCAGAACAACTACATAATAACACAGTCCAACCTATGGTCAGTGTTCCTGGAGTGTTTCTGTTTCATTGCCTTGGTAACGTCACTGATTTCCTTTTCTTTATGCTGCAGGGATGCCAGTTTGGTTTTTTGTAAAGATTGCTCCAATCAGAAATGAGCAGGACAAAGTTGTCCTGTTCCTCTGCACCTTCAGTGACATCACCGCCTTCAAGCAGCCAATTGAGGATGACTCTTCAAAAGGTGGGCAGTGTTCCTGAACGCAGCACTGGTCAGTTCATAGAAGGAAAAGAAACGATGATTAGAGCTTTAACAGTGAGTGATTAGGACGAACACGTCATCACGAGCATTGATGAATCGCGTTTAAACACATTATGGGGAAAAGCAATTTTCTTTAGTTTCCTTGCATTTTGTTTCAAGACAAAATAATCAACCAATTAATTAAAAAAAACTGAATGGCAGATGAGTCAGTAATTATAAAAAACAAATTAACTTCCAACTTACATGGTTTATCATCATCTGTGTAGTCAGAAATACTTTGATTCCTGAAGGCAAACTGCTGCATTTCAGCTGCTCCCATTCAAAGACTTGGAAATATAAACAGTACAAGAAATATATAGATAGACATAAGTGGAAAAATATGTCCTAAAAGATATAAACATAAGCAGCAAACAGCTGGTCACAAGTGGGAGGGCCCAGGGTCTGCAGCTGCCAATCAGAGCGCGGGCCAAGGTCACATGATCACAAAAAGCCTTTTGAGCTACATAAACACTCATGTGGCCGCGCCCGCATCCAGGAAGTGTAGAATTAGTAAAGACTCTGTTTAAATCTGTTACATGGCAAAAGAATAAGAACGCTATTATTCATTATATTATTATTTTGGACTATACTGATACTGAATGAACTTGACATTTGCTGAGTTTCAGTTTATTTCTTTATTGTTTGTTTGTTTGTTTGTTTGTTTGATGTGGACATCACAGTTACATTGGACAAACCAGATGCATTGTGTGAGTGTTTCAGCACACGGGTAGTTCAGTCTCTTGATGCTGTCGTTGTGTCTCCGTGGCAGGTTGGGGTAAATTTGCCCGTCTGACTCGTGCGCTGACCAGCAGTCGAGGAGTTCTTCAGCAGCTGGCTCCGGCCGTCCACAAAGGAGAGAACGTCCACAAACATTCCCGGCTGGCAGAGGTTGGACTCTTTACATGTTAAGGCCTTTTCTTCTCATGTTGGTAAAGTGAGTTTGTGGTACTTTCTGTGTTAACGTCTGTGTTTGGCCTGAGACAGCAAAGCAGTCTGTGTTGTGTCAGACATGAAGTCGTGTCCGTTACACATCAAACAAAGCTGATGTAGCCCCAGTGTTTGTCTTTTCACCTCATTTTCCTGCAGCATTATCTTTCAGGTGGTTGTGACTCTTGAGCTGTCACTTTGTAGGGAAAATGGAACTGTTCATGAAGGATCACTCACCTCTTCTGTCCGTGTGACTTCTGACACCAAAGAAACTGACTCTATGAGAATTTTTATTGCTAAATTAACCAGCCGTCCTTCGCCTGCTCTGAGAGGTGAGCTGCTTATTTCAGTGCCACCAGACTGGTTAGAAATAGCTCTGTTCCTGGAGTCTGACTTGTTGTTAGTTAATTGTCATATTAGTAGTAAATTTCAGCTTCAGGTTTGAAGTGATATCGTTTTGTTCATGACCTCTGCCTTCATGCTGCTGTTGTGCTGCTACAGTGTCTGAAGTCTTTGTCCTGCACACACACCCACATACATCTTCTACAGGAGAGACGAGAGCATCATTTTAATCCCCCACCCTGAGTACAGGAACAAGGTTCACATGAAGGTTTCTTACTGACCAAAATGATACCGACCACCTCTCTTTGTTTCTTTTTTTTTTTAGGAATATTTTTATTTAGTTTAAAGATTACAGGTACAAACACCAGAACATAAAACAACATTTCCCCCGCAGACATGAAGGTATTAAGGATGAACATCTCAATAGATGACTACTCATACCCATATGAGACACAATCATACGTACAGTACAGGTGCAGAAGGCTTTGTGCAAAATCAAGACTCAAGGCCATCAGAGACACTGGCCAGTAGTGGCCATCTGAAAGTGAATGTGCCCAGAAATGTCAGTCCATGCTGGTCCATCCAGACCCTCCGTAGAGCCCGGACCCCTCCTCTCCAATATCCAGGACGGTTATTCAGTTATACCATGTGAGCAGAGCATGTGGAGGTTTTGGCCGTGCTGAACGGTCCACGGCAGCGTTTTAGTGGGTATGACTGGATGTTGTAAGCACCTCATGTTTCCAGATGATTTGGTGAGTGCTGGCCTTTTTATTGACTTAGTTTGAATATATTATGATATGGATTGATATAATGCAATGTGCAAATAAGATTCATTTTATGATTTTAAGAAGTAAGGAAAAATAATGTTTTTAATGTACAATTATGTGGATCTGCAGATGTGATAGTTTGAGCTGTGATCAGCAGCAGTGGCAGATTTCTGTCTGGAGTGGGAACTTTGGCTTTTGTGCTTGCATGCCAATGTCTGAATAATTTGGAGTGCTTGCATTTGTGTACTTAATTATTTTTTTCCAGATATTGTATATTCATGTATACAACATACCTGTACTCTGTGGTTCTCTGTCAGCCTCGGTCCCCCACTGAGCTGTGTGCATTGTGAGGTTGGAATATATTTGAATTGAGCTGAATCAAAACAATATATAAGACTAATAAAAGGCCTCGTGGTTGGCCTGTTGGTCCAGACCGCCGGCCTTGTTCAGGTAACGTCTTCTCATCTTTCATAAGACCTTTGCATTGACACAGCTGGATATGAAGATATTCAGCAGCAGAACTCCCCAGAGGTGCCTCACGCGCATTACTAGGGTTAGGATTTAATCTATAGGGTTAGGGTTTAATCTACAGGGTTAGGGTTTAATCTATAGGATTAGGGTTTAATCTACAGGGTGAGGGTTTAATCTATAGGGTGAGGGTTTAATCTATAGG
>NW_007579002.1:186097-194444 GCF_000690725.1 Stegastes partitus
AGAAAAGTATGGTGGAGCACCTGCATGGCCAGTGTCCCATGACTGACCAGCCAGCTCTGCCACTGTGTGCTGATGTGGTACTGGTACCGGCCCAGTATCGTATGCGAAGCTGATGGTTTGACGTTAAGTGCTGCTGCCAATCATATATACTTTTAAAAATATATATTTTTGGGAGCTTTTCTGCCTTTAATGTATGGGACAGTGAAATAGTGACAGAGAAACATGGGGAGAAGACCGGGGGAAAGGACATGCAGCAAATGAGCCGCTGGCTGGAATGGAATCGCAGCCGCTGCATCGGGGACTGGAGCCCCTGTACATGGGTCGCCTGCCCAACCTGTTGAGCTATCCAGGCACCCAATCATATATACTTTTAACTGTATTTTTATTCTTTTTTCTCTCTGTCCAAAGTTTATACTGCTGGGACACTTATAGATAATCTCATAAATACCTGAAGCTGTAATCACTGCTTGACATGACCCTGTCTTTTTTATGGTTCTTTAGAATGCATTTGTAGTTGCATTATGTCTTAATATTGTTGAATTACAAACCTTTTCCAGTGCTAACTAGCTGTCATAAAGCCTGACAAATGGCGGGAGAGGTCGGGGACACGCCACAGGCTGCTGACTGTCTGCTTATGGCTTTTGGCATACAATCAGCCACTTTTCAACCTCAACACAACTCACAAGACATGTTAGATTTCTAAAAGCTTCCCATGTAGTGCTGCACTCAGTGTTTTTGACTATGACCGCCATCTCTAACATTAACCAACAGTAACCACGTAGGTGGCAGAACAGAACATGTCTGATGGAACATTGTTTTGCTGTATTTCCATGAAGTCTCCATGAAGACTTGGTCAAACTATACTAATAGTCTCTGATGAGGATACCTGCTGTGTGTCTCAGGTTCTCCAACTGGGTTCAGACATCTTGCCTCAGTACAAACAGGAAACTCCGAAGACACCACCGCACATCATTCTGCATTACTGCCTCTTCAAGACCACATGGGACTGGGTCATCCTCATCCTCACCTTCTACACCGCCATCATGGTGCCCTACAACGTGTCCTTCAAAACCAAACAGAACAATGTCACCTGGCTGGTCGTGGACAGCATTGTGGATGTCATCTTCCTCGTCGACATCGTCCTTAACTTCCATACCACCTTCGTGGGTCCAGCCGGAGAGGTGATCTCTGACCCAAAACTCATTCGCATGAACTACGTGAAGACCTGGTTCGTCATCGACCTGCTGTCCTGCCTGCCTTATGATGTCATCAATGCCTTTGAGAATGTCGATGAGGTCAGTGGACTTTCATTCATTGTTTAATATTTCACAGCTTCCTGTAAAGAACTCACGAGCACTACATGCAGGCACTTAGCTGAGCCATTAGATGTTTTTCCAGCGATGCTCGTAGCACACAGCAGGTGTGTCGTACAGACAGAGTCAGTATAAATTAGTCAACTCAAGTCAGGATGTGCCACTGTAAGGAGCAAACTCAGAAAAACTGCTGTTTTTCTGCAGAGTTGGACGTTGATGCAAAAGATTCCTTTGGGTGTCTCAGCTCTTGTTGGTTCCTCTCCATTTGTGAAGGTTGATTCTGGAGTAATGACCCAAACATACCTCCAGGCTGTGTCACGACTACCTGAGACAGAAAAGAACAACGTGGTTTCAAATCATGGAACGTCCAAAGCAGAAATGACAAATGCACCAAAACGTGTGAATGAGTAACAAAAAGATGTATGCATGTTTTCTAAAATAACCACCGAGTCTTTGGTCAGATGAGGTTCAGACGTGTTCAGTCAACAAGTCAGATCAGTTGGACTCGGCTCATTAGGTGTCTTTGGACACAGTTTGATGATTGCCTTGTTCCTCAGTGCATGTTGAATAATGCACATGAAGCTACAGCTGACACTGCATGTCAGGTCATTTCTCGTTCTGGTTTATCAGATTGCAGACCTAAAACACAGCAGTGCCGGTGCTTTCTCTTTTTGTTGTGGCGCCGTATGAACCACAGGTGGGTTCTGATGACAGGCTCTGGGTCGTGTCATCTGTTTTTCAGCCGCAGGTTCAGTCGGTCCATAGTTTTACTTTTGAAGCCCAATAGCTGGAGTTTGTTCAGAACTGAGGTTAACAGCTGCATACGTTGGTTCTGATGTTTGGGTGATGAGGAGGTCAGACGCCTGCTCGATGTCCCGCCGTCAGGTTAACAGTGGATACACGAAGGAGGAGTGGGAGGATATACCTGACAGCTACTGTCAGCTGCTGTGCTTAGAAAGTCCAATAACACTGAGGAAAAACTCAGCTCATTGGTTCATCTCAATTATATATAAATGTATGTATTTTATGCTTCTAATCAGTCATTTATTTTGAAAAGATTTCCTGATTCTATTTCACAATTACAATCAAAGAAGTGTTTTCTCTCAGCATTATGTGCAACACAAGAACCAGTGTGATCGTATTAGAGCCAGTTTGTCATTTAAATACTGCCAGAGTTAAACACAACCAGCTGGATGCCCACAGCTCAGTGTGAATGCAGCGAGGATGAGCCGTGCAGTGGCACCACTGCGTGTCAGAGGACGGTCTCTGGGCCGTTGCCATTGTTGTTGGTTTGTATTTACTCATTAATGCAATGTATGTACCTGGTGGCATTATTTACTGATGCAGAAGGACTGTGAGAGTGTGGTTCCTGAGAACATACATCGTTTTATTCAAAATGCTTTTGGTCACAGCAGCTCCCTTGGTTTCGTGCTGGACATGTTGTAGGTTCTGGTCCAGATTCACTGCAGGTGTTTGTTATTAAGCCCTTCTCTAGTCAGTGTTTTGGTTTAAGTCACTTGATTTCATTAACGGAGTTATGGTTATTGCTTAGGTTGAAGAAGACACTTGTGCCAGTCACCGTACATTTTGCACCTTATGTATACTTTTTCTTTTTCTTAAGTAGGGGTCAGGATGCAACTTGCTATTAGTTGTCAGATCTTCATTCGTATGTATGATACAACAACATGTTCTAGCGTCCACTCACCAGGAGGCAGAGCAGTAAAAACACTCGAGGTGAGAGCTGAGTTAAAACCTGTCTGACTGTCCAGCGTCCATCTGTGTACACATTACTTCACAACCGGTTCTGCCTTTAAATGTGGGGTCGTCAGTGTGCTGCTGGACGCTACTGTAATGCACTTTCAGGTCCGAGCACTAACAGTGCACGGGCCCGATTGGACCTGCTGTGACTATTATTAGTGGTATTTATTTTATGTTCTCTAGAAACACATTCGAGGGCCTCAACATGCACGAAAACTCACCAAAATGGCCACGCACATCAGGACTGGCGAAAAATTTGATATTTTAAAGGATTGGACGTGTCAATGGCAAAATGACTCCACAGCGCCCTCTTGAAAGGTTCAACGGACTACTGCCTGGACTACATTTGGCCTTGAGCTGCGCAATTAGGTAGGCATATGCAGGAGGGTGGAGGTTGGTGGTACCCTGGTGTCCGGGTGAGTGTCTCGGCATTGGGGTGGGTGCTGGCCCATGCCGGGTAGCTGTCTGGGGTGGCCTCCCCAAGCCTTGGCCTCTTGCTGGTCTTGGCCCACTGGTTGGGGCTCTGGCCAGGGCCTCAGTTTGTTATTTCACTTGATTAAATAAGGCAGCGGCTAAATCAGCTCACACTAGAGAAGGAAGAGTCAGCTGAACTCCTGCTAGCTGGCGGTGAAGGGATGAGCTCAGTGAATGATGTGGTTTAGTGGCTTCACTGCCTCATATTTTACTGTTGCCTCGTGCTTAAATGCATTAAGTTGTAATTTATTGATTATTTGAGTGAAAACATTAATCGGAGTGGGACAGACAGAAACTGACAAACACTGAATTCCTTTAAATCACAGAATGTTAGAATAAAACTAGTTAATTTTTGTACCTAGTTACAAGGGATCAGAGATGTGGGACTACACAGTGTGCTGGTTGATGCTTCAGAGGAGAGATGGTTCCATGTCTTGTTTTTCTACGGCAGTGATTTTTTTATGATAAATGATCTAATTAAATGAAGTTTCAATCCTCTACTGTTTGATTTTCACATTGTACTGGCCAGAACTACCTGCAAGGAAAGAATCTCATCCTCAGTAATGTCCTTTATAAAAAGCAGCAACATAGTCATTGAATAGAGAAGTGCCGGCTCTAGTCCGAGTCCAGTCCTGTGCAGTCATATGTGACCCACAGCGGTACCGTCTGTCCAGCTGAGGTGTGAAATTAAAGACAGTACAGCGTGAGTGCTGGCTTCTGGGCGGCTAATCAACGTGATGGAGTGGGCTGTTTTACATTCACCCAATGGCTTCCTGTCGTTCTTTCCTGTGCATCCAGAGAAAGGTCGTGACTGAAGACCACAGAAGTGCTGATGTGTCAGAAACACAGACCGGCCCGTACAGCAGCAGAAACATCTTCTACTTCACTCCGATGATGTTTGTACAGCAGGCCACTTCATCCCAGTGTTCTATTCAGAGTAGATAACAGGACAGGCAGAGGGTGAATCCTCAGAGCAGAACAAGTCCGTTCATCTGAAGCTGCTGTCACACATCTGATCATGTGGTCAGACACTGTGCTCATCGACCAGCCGGTCCACATGAAGAGCTGAAGACCACTGAGTCACACACTGACACACAGTTTGTTTCTGACTGTAAATGTTTTCATGTGATGTCTGGATCATTTTGTGATCAGAGGAAACAAACCCGATTTCTTCTTTGATACCAACGACCCAGTTTAAAGCCGCTGTGGAGAGCTGCACCTGCTCCCTCCATCAGACATCGTTTCCAACTTAAGCCAAGTGAGAGCGACCGGAGCTGCTCAAAGCATCAATAAATTATGTTTTGAGAAACACAACTTCTTGTCTCCTTGAAAACGGTCCACAGGTTTTGTAGTTTATCATAATGTGACCCAGAAACACAACAAGCTGGCTCGTCTCCGAAGTTCAGCTGGTGTTTCCAAACTTTGGCAGGTTGAAGGAAACCGTCACTGCTCACTTGGCGTTAGCACCAGATCAGCCACCCATAGGTCAGATGTGAGCTGTTCGATCTGTCAGACTGCTCCTCGCTGTTTAAGTTCAGGTGGGAGGTGAAGCTAATATGAATTCAGAGGCACACGTCAGGACTATGACCTGCACTGTGTTTGTAGAACTTAGTCACCCAAGTCCCCGTCTACCGACAGCACAAAACACAGCACAGAGGTTCTCACCACTGTTTGGTTCATTACCAAAGCACCAAGCTTCAGGAAAAGATCCTGTCATGGCTTTAACCAGTTCATGTTCACCCACGTTGATGTATGATTAGAAACAGAAACACACGGTGGTCTCCATGGTTAGGGTTATGTTAGGTCATCCAAACCCTCCGTCCACCCAACTGGCCGCTCTGCTGCCTCAAAGCTCTAGTCTCTAGCGTTAAGTTCATGTCACAGCAGCTCATCTCATCAGCGTGCTGCTCACATGTGTTGGTCTTGGCCATTTTAGATCTTTTGGTATCAGTGGCTTGTAGATGAAATGCTTCCCCCACAGGAACACCAGACAGCGTTAAGATAAGACTTTATTGATCCCTTTGGTGGGGGACCTCAGACACATGCTGCTGCTGCTGGATGTAGACGGCTTTGTTGGAGCAGTAGAGGAACAGCTCAGCAACGTCAGGAACAGGAAGCAGCTTCACTTATCAAAAGCTGGTGTGATTGGTCACTAGAAAACATGGACAAATGATTGTTGAGTTTTTGTTGTAAAAGACATTTTTTCCGTTGGTACCTCAGGATGGACACAGAGAGGAGAAACGGATCAGCTGGAAGTGTTCTGGTCTGTTAAATCCAGAACATAAAGTCATGATGAGTCTGACGTGCTGAGATCAACATGTCATCAGATGGTCATACTGGGCTGGAGTTCAGCTCATGAGACCATAAAGCTAATGTGTTTGAAGAAGCTGTGACTTCAGCAGAAGAACACAGCTCATGTCACAGTGGTCAGATCATCATGTGGTCAGAGGAAACAGAAACACTGAAGGCTTCTTGAGCAACCTGTGTGACGTCCTACAGAGAAGAGAAGGATGTGTCGGGCTTTAACCCGGTCCCCCAGCCCATCCGGGTCACATCGACCTTTTAGTCCCCCTTCAGTCACAGTGCTGTCGCTCTGTGTCTCTTAGTGCTGGCGGTGTTGCTGCTGGTGGAGCAGCAGTGCATTCTGGGTGCTTCCCTGGTGAGGAAACAGTACTGCTGATGAGAGGGCCTGAGTGGTTTGATGAGTCAAACAGGGTGTGTTTCTGTAGTTGGCAGCTGCTGCATGCTTCATACATGTTTCATACACGCGTCATACATGTTTCATAGAGGCTACATCCATGCTAGCTATAAGAATGCTAATGGAGAACAGAGAGGGCCAGCAAAAGACGACCAGGTGTTACATAAAGCCAGCTGTACAGAGTTCTACACCTGAGGTTTCTTTGGTCTTTGCAGGAGAATGCTTCACTTTCTGATGAACACATGCATTAAAATAAAAAGGCTGTAATCTGACTGCACGTAAACCTGTGGAAGCAACGTAGCTGCACGTAGACAGCTGTTGGATGGAAGGCCATGAAATGTGAACACACAGACGAACGCTTCTGGGATCGTGTAGCAGCACCACCAGGTCAAAATCTTCATGTATCCAGTGCTTTGGTTCACAACTAAACACAAATTTAAAAAAAAATCAACATTCCCAATTTGCTTTTTCTGCAAATGAAATGCGAACATACTGGCAGAGCAGCAGCTGGAGATAAAAGATGATGAACATGATTAGCATGGTAGCATGTTAGCATGCAGACTCTAGCTATGACTGAAACTGCTTCTAGACAGTAGAAAATGTTAAATATGTCTGTTTTTACCAGTCTGTTGGAAGCTCCTACTGGTTTTTATTGTGTTTCCATTTGTTTGTAAAAACACGAGTGTCCAGTCATTCACTGGGTTGTGTCCAGGAAGTGCCAGTGACCACAGGAGCTGTGAGCCTGGTGCCGTGGCTTTGGGCTCCATCCCTATAGGTTCTGGTTCCAGTGATTCCTTCACCGGATCATTTAGACCTGAGACAGTTTCAGGCCATAAAAACTTAGAGAGTAGAGTAGAGTAGAGTAGAGTAGAGTAGAGTAGAGTAGAGTAGAGTAGAGTAGAGTAGAGTAGAGTAGAGGCAACATCACAAACCAGCATCATGTCTTTTGCTGTTCTACTCCTGTCCTGGGATCGTTGGCTGTTTCGGGCCTTTCAGCACACCAGCACCAGGCCTTCCAGCTGGGATAGAACAATCCTGGCTTGAGTCCAGGTAGCACCACCAATGGGAGTCTGTTACATAACACATTGACATAACTGCTAACATGCAGCTTTTACCAACACTCAGACAAATGTCAGAACCGGCTGCTGTTCAGGCTTTACTGAATGTGACTGTGGATTCTACAGAAACTTTAGTGGACCTCCTGGTGTCCTGTTTGCTGCCACAGCTGCTGTGTGTCGTGTTCACTCCACTTGCTGTGATAAATACCTGCAACAGAAGCCATCAGTGCTTCTTTAAGCTGAGGTGCACATTTACACTTGTTCTGTGTCCTTCTATACATCTGACCCAACCTGGACCCTCCCCAGTCGGGACAATTACACCCACAAAAACATGCCTCGCTTTAAATTGTGTAATTTCACATAGTAATAATAGGAAGCAGATGTAATTGTGACTGCTGTCAGTCTGGTTTCACCGTTATTTATTCAGGGCCGTTTGGCTGACAGTTCTCTTGGTCAGTGGTTGTGCTTGAGCGTACATCTGCAGTAATACTGACGGCGGGACCAGTGCTGCTCTTCCATATTCTCTAGATTTAACCTTCTCGTCCAGGGTTTAGCCCGCGACCTTCCAGTCTCAACCTTTAACCCTCTCCTCGAACTACAACAGGGATTAGAACCTTTGGGAAACTATGACATGTACACTGAGAACTGAGAACCACAGAACAACCCTCAGCCACCTAGAACCCAGTATTATTAAGGTAGGAAAGTCCAACTCCGCCTCAGTGCTCAGCTGAACATTATTTTTGCTCTTTATGCTCTTTTTATTTGCAGTTCAAGTTTTTTGATGTTTTTTTTCCCATTTGTTTGTTTTGTATTTAGTTTTCTAGTAGAGAGAACACATGAGGCAGCACAAGGCATCAGTAGTCATTTAGGAACAGGTCATGAAACAAACAGGACACCGATCCAATCCAGTTTATCGTCATGGTGCTGTACGTCCACAGCAAGGACAGGCAGGATGAGAGCCTTTCTCCAGGATCCAGGAACGTAAAGCAGTTTAAATAAACAAGTGTTTGCATCTCTGGATCAGCAGTTCAGCGTTCTGACAGCTG
>NW_007579002.1:197310-200125 GCF_000690725.1 Stegastes partitus
TCGTACCGCTTCCTTCTCTCTCGGGTAACTGCCGGCGTCTCCCATCGGACTTAGTGTTGGTGCAGTATGTCCACATCACAACCAGCCGCTGCGGTTTTACCAACGTTCACTGTCCTGACATTCAGCAAAGTCTCTCGACTGTAAGTTCTTGAACATCTGGGGTAGACAAGACACTAAACGTTGTCTCCTGAAGGGGGCGCTGCGCCACCATATCTTGAAGTATATATGAGTTAATCCAATGTATAGTAGTTGTATAAATCCAGTACTACATGCATACTATATAAAATGCAAAACATTTTTAAAAAATGAATCTTATAATGACACAAACGATTCTTAACACACCAGTAAAGCCTGACGGTGTGAATATGTGATACTGGACATCCAATGCCGGAGTGTGTTGGTTTTAGTTCCATTTTTATTCAGTGTAACTGGTGTAGAAGAATGTAACCTGTGTCTAATTTGTTTGATCAGCTGCTCAGTGCATCTCTGCTCACCGACCACAACACGCTGTGATTTCTAACGTCCTCTCCTGTGTCTGAATTGGGATCTCATTAAGCATTGACTTGCATAGATCACAGAACATGAAACGTCTTTAGGCCAATCCGATCCAGTTTGTCCTCCAGTCAGTGACCAAGCACACGTCAGTCACTTCATCTAGCAATGTATGTTTATATGAGGATGAACGATTGAACTGTAATTATCACGATACACAGTTTAGCATTGAAATCACATTTAAAACAGGAACAAACAACGAGGCTGGAAACGCAGTTTGCAAAGAGGCAGATATAATTTGATCCTTCATGTGGAAGAAAGGGGCTGACAAAAGGACTCCAAAACATTCTGTCATCGAACATGTAGATTTGTGCTTCTAGCCCAATCATTAAAAGCATTTAGAAAATAAAAGCATCAATAATGCATCCTCTCTGCACACAGACCCCAGTCTGACACGAGTCTGTAACACAGTCTGTAGTGTCATGGGAAATGTTTTGTCACATATCAAAAGCTGAGCTTACTAAGTTGTTAGGGTTAGGGCTAGGGGTTACAGGGTTAGGGTTAGGGNCAGTAGACTGAGCACACAGCCTGGAGGAGATCCAGAGCTCAGCGGGATGGAGTTGGAGTTGTCCTTTCTGACTCGGACAGACTGGGGTCTTTAGGTCAGAAAGTCCAGGACCCAGAGCCATTATCCAGACCCAGGAGGAGGAGCTTCTCCATTAGTCTTTGGGGGATGATGGTATTAAATGCTGAGCTGAAGTCAGTGTACAGGATTCTAGCGTAGGGGTCTTCATTGTCCAGGTGGGGGATGACTGAGGTGGTGGATCTTCATCCTCTGTGGGGCGGTTGGGACGGTAGGCGGACTGAAGGGGGTCCAGCGATGCAGGAAGGCCGGCTGGGACGTGGGTCTGACCAGCCGTTCAAAACACTTCACCACAGTCGGTGTCAGTGCGACGGGTGATAGTCATCCAGACAGCGGCCTGACTGAGGGAGATGCTGAAAACGTCGGTCAGCACATCTGCCAGCTGGTCAGACTCTGAGCACACGTCCCGGGATGTTGTCCGGTCCTGTTGCGTTTCGTGGGTTGACACTGGCGAGGGTTCTCCATGAGTCTGCTGTGCTGATGGTGAAAGCTTCCCTGGCAGATGGAGGAGGAGGACCAGCCCTCTCTCTGATTGTCGGGTTCGATGCTTCAAAGCTGCACAGAAGTTGTTGAGCCTGTCTGGAAGAGAAGCGTCATCGTTGTCGACCCCCTGCCTGGTCTTGTAGTCTGTCAGCGCCTGGACTTCCTGCCACATCCGTCTGGTGTTTCCTGTGTCACAGAGGTGTTCCTGGATGTTCTCTGCATAGGTGCGTTTCACAGCCTTGATCCCTTTTGAGAGCTCAGATGTGGCTGAGTGAAGAGCAGTCCTGTCTCCCACCCTGAAGGCTGCATCACGGCCGTCAGCAGCACCTCTGCAGTCTTCCAGGGTTTCTGGTTTCCATGTGCTGTGAAGGTCTTAATGACAGTAACGTCCTAGCTGGTTACCGCCTCAGCATTCTCCTCAACGTCAGTCTGACCACCCTGAGAGGCTGCTGCTCTGAAAACCTCCTAGTCGGTGTCCATAGAACCGTCCTGGAGTGCTGAAGATGCCGCCTCTGGCCAGAGCCTGCTTGTTTCCTCTCTGGCCTGCTGCGCTTCAGTCGGGTTTGTAAGCAGCACCAGCATGACAGGAAGATGATCAGGTGGGCCGGGGGGTTGCATCAGGGAGGTTTGAATACACCAAGTCCAGCATGCTCTCTCCTCTGGTTTAAAGTCCACAAACTGCTCGAACTTGGGGAGCACAGACTTTAAACTGGTGCGGTTGAAACCCTGTGCAATCACAGTAAAGCTGTCTAGGTGTTTGGTTAAAAGTTCACTGATGGCGTCATGTAGCCCTCCTAGCACCTCGTTAGCATTAGCGCTTGGAGCTATGTAAACAACAGCTAGAGTCACGTTAGTGAATTAGGGTTGGGGTTCGGCAGGTAGAATGGCCGACATTTCACAAAAAGAAACTCTGCCAACTGTTTAGAGGCTCACGTGGCATCTACACACCAGTCTCTGTTAATATAGATGCACAGCCCCCCGCCTCGCCTTGCCAGAGCTAGCTGTCTGTCTGTCTGTCTGCATCCCCTCCAGCTGTCTGTCCGTCTGGGATGCTGTCAGGGAGCCATGTTCCTGTTGAAGCAGACACACAGCAGTCCCTCCACTCTCTGAGGGTTTATCCCAGCAAACGTATCTCAATCCCACTGGTCTGGAGGGGTTAGCCTTTAGCCTAGCATGGATCCTGCTGGTCTGGAGGGG
>NW_007579002.1:201838-214833 GCF_000690725.1 Stegastes partitus
CAGGGTTGGGGGCTGCAGGGTTAGGGGCTACAGGGTTAGGGGCTACAGGGTTAGGGGTTAGGGTTAGGGGCTACAGGGTTAGGGGCTACAGGGTTAGGGGTTAGGGTTAGGGGCTACAGGGTTAGTGGTTAGGGTTAGGGGCTACAGGGTTAGGGGTTAGGGTTAGGGGCTACAGGGTTAGGGGCTACAGGGTTAGGGGTTAGGGTTAGGGGCTACAGGGTTAGGGGTTAGGGTTAGGGGCTACAGGGTTAGGGGTTAGGGTTAGGGGCTACAGGGTTAGGGGTTAGGGTTAGGATTAGGGAAATAAATGATGAGGTTTTTTCTTCATGTACTCCTCTCTGTTCCCGTCTCATTTCTTGCTTTCTTTCTTTTCCTCTTCTTCTCCAGGGAATCAGCAGCCTCTTCAGCTCTCTCAAAGTGGTCCGTCTGCTGCGTTTGGGTCGGGTTGCCAGAAAGCTGGACCACTACATAGAATACGGTGCCGCTGTACTGGTTTTACTGGTGTGTGTTTTTGGCCTGGCGGCCCATTGGCTGGCCTGTATCTGGTACAGCATTGGAGACTACGAGGTGATCGACGAGGACACCAACAGTGTGAGACTGGACAGCTGGTTGTACCTACTGGGAGAGACGGTGGGGACGCCATACAGATTCAACGCCTCAGGCTCGGGCCGCTGGGAGGGCGGACCCAGCAAAGACTCGGTCTACATCACCTCGCTGTACTTCACCATGACCAGTCTGACGAGCATCGGCTTCGGAAACATCGCACCAAACACGGATGGAGAGAAGATCTTTGCCGTGGCCATGATGATGATCGGATGTGAGTCGCTGTTGTTTTCTTTCACGGTGTTAGTCTGAGCCAAATGGTCAGAAGTTCTGTTTTCATTGGTTGTTTCTTGAAGTTTTCAGGTACTTGGCAGGTAGATTGGTTTTAGCATCTTGGAGAACTTCTGCTGATTAAATCTGTCTCAGCATCTTCTGTCTGACTGTCATGTTGGACTCAGGCCAGACCATCTGCTGCAGGTCTCCTTGTTCTTCTTGTGGCTGTGAATTGTTCTTTATGACTCCCGCTGGATGTTTGGACCTGATGTCCTGCCACAGATTGAATGTGGGACTAATCAGATCACTCACTGATGGTATTATGTGATGGATGAAAGTGTAAACATGCACAGTACCTGAAAGTAGTTCTGAAGGCAGCTTCTGCACACTGGCGCTGGTTATTCTTGGTCATATTCCCACCTGCCAGTGTTAGGGTTAGAGTTACCCTAACCCTAACCCTCCTGATCGGTCTGGAGCTACGTTCTACACATGAAGAAGCTAAACAAGTTTCTGCCGATCCACAACTACCACAGATACCTTTCACTTCACACGTTCTCTTGATTAGTTGTTGATACTCGTTTCTGTTGTTCTTCTCACATTTTAAATTTAAAGGCTGATTTGAGGCTCTTCTCCTTTATTCAGTGGGGACAGTGCAGAGCTGGGAGGGGACAGAGACGAGCAGCGGCGTGCAGCAAATGCATCGAACCGTGGAACTGCTCCTCAGGGCCATTTATAGATATTGACTGATTACAGGATTAACCCTTTGAACCCAAAAGCAAACACACATCTTCTTCTCATAACACAACTAAACAGGAGCATAGAGACAGAGTAACCCACAGTTACTCTGCAGACATATTACCGTTTGGATCTGTCAGTAGGCCTACGTGTGATTTGAAGTCGCATTTGTTCATAAATAACACAACAAACCAAAGAACTAACTTCACTGAGTGAATGTGTAAAAGAGCAGGAGCTCTGAGACCTGGTCGCTGTGTGAACGTGTGGTTTATGAAGGTTAACGTCACACGGAGCCAAACGCAAGTTCTAGACGCCGTTCATGTGAGACGACCCTGTTCGGAGGAGTCCACCCTCCACCTGTCTGTCCTGGATACGTGAATGAGACGTCCCACAATCCTTCTGTACAAAGAAGAGGAGAGCAAACACGAGTCAGAAAGTCCTGTCAGTCATTTATGGATGGATGACGCGGTTATCTGATGCATCCTGACTGGTTTCAGATGATGGAACTGTTTAAATGTTCTGTCGTCTTCTGATTAAGTCGAAGTGATGAACAGAAGTGCACCAGCAGTGCTTATGACTGAAACACTGATATTTCAGTGAAAGTATAAACGAGGGATGTTGATGATTAATTCCTGTTTATAATTGAACCAATTAAAACTATGCTCACCTGGTTGCAGCAGCAGAAGGTTGAGCCTCCTCCTGGTTACCACCGTAGGGCCCCATGAGGCAGCTACCTGCAGCACGGCAGCGTTGTGTAGACATGTGAAGGCTCATAAAGTCTTCTGTGACAGTCAGTGACTACAAAAAGGTTTTCTTAGGACCTGCACATCCAAATATCCAAATATTGGGTCATTGTGGTGGCATCCGGTTATCAATTCAGAATACCCCCCGTCCCTTCTGTATCTGGATGTGTGTGGATGCATGTTGCATATTTTTTGCTTTTGTACGTTTCATTTACAGCCTCTCTGGTTGTTAATTAAAATGTGATGGGATGAGATGATGTGTGTGTTTGTTTTGGTCTGAGATGGCGCCGTCGCTTCACCTCCAGCGGTTCTTCATGTCACATGCAGCACCTTTAAAATTCACGTGTAAAGGAACAGTCCGCCATTTTGTGGTGCTGAAGGTGGACCTGAGAGGCAACTGATGATGAAGTATTAGTTTTGTGCTGATCATCATAAATCACATCATTTAAAAGCAGAACCACAACATGATGATGATAAAGACAGTCCAGCTCTGCATGCTTCATCAGAATCCATCCAAATGTTGTCCTCAGACACATTAGTACATATGAGGCAGTCATAGTCACTGACAGGCCACATCATTAACGCCCCCCTTGTCATACCACTGAAACAGCTCTGACCCATGTAGGCCTGGATGCAGGACCTCCTGGGCCTCCATCAAGCACACCCCACAGATGTTGGATTTCTGGAGTTAGGAGGCCCTGTAAACTCCTTGGGCTGTTTGTAGTATTTTTTAGATATTTTTAAAATGTTCCTGAGCAGTTTTTTGCCAGCGGAGACCACTGCCCTCTGCAAGGTCTGTTTCCATGAGCCCGTGTGCTGGTCTGCATGTGTAGTTGTATAGTTTAGGTACGTCGTATGTGTCACAGTGACATCAGGAACAATCCCAGGACCGAGAACAGTGAATTGCAATGAGATGATTGATGTGACGCTCTTGAGCTGTGGGTGGCTTCAATGTTTTGGCTGTAGGTGAAAGTGAAACAAAGGAGGCCTTCCAAAAGCTATCGGAGGCTCTGAAGGTCTTTAGTTTGTTCCAATAAGAACCACTGTCTCTACATATACCTGATGTAAACCAGCACTCAGAAACATCAGAAGCATCACTGACTCACATGTAAACAGCCATCAGTGGTTCTCAGACTGTTTGTGTTTTTGCTAGTTTCTCCTGACTATCAGTCATCTGAACCTGCAAGTTCTCCCTGTTCTGTCTGATCGACCTGTGTTTCGTTGGCTCCGCCTGCAGCCCTGAGGATGAAGGATGATGTGTCACACAAACACACGTCGTCAAAGCCGAGTAGAAACAGTGAGTACATGGTGACCAGTAGGCACCGTGGAGCTCAGAGGGCTGTGGTGTGCTGTCTGGCAGTCGTATGAACAGTTTAGACAAACAGTTTACACAATTATAATAATAACAATAGTAATAATAATAATTATTATTGTTATTATTATGCTAATTATAATATTAATCATAATAATAACAATAATTATTGTTATTATAATTATTATTATTATTAGAATGATAGGTGACACCTTCAGAGTTTGTAATTTGATACAAATGATTCATTGTAGCAACAAAATGTGACAAAATAGACGCAAACAGTCAGAGACACGAAGGTTTTGGTAGTTTAGATATTTATACACACACACATATATATATATATGTATATACAAGTTCCTGGAACACTTTGGTTCATATGGGTCAGTAAAGCAGGACTAGTTTGTTTATTGTTGTTTTTTTAAATTCATAACTGAGACTCATTTACGACCTTTTCCAAGTCTCAGTCTTCATCAGTGGATGCTCAGATGTAACACAGACAGCTCATTAGAAGCTCACGAGGGGACCTTTCGTCAGGATTGTCTTGATAATCCCCCCACTCCCCCGAGTCATTCATGCTCCAGAGATGCGAGCTGCTCCAGGAAAAACCGACCCGTGTGTAAAAATAGCTGACCGAGGCGGAAAAAAGGCGCACAAGAGGCATTGGATCATCTCAGACTGTGACAGAGCGGCTTTTGATGCAGGCGAGCTCTGGACGAGGACTGCTGCTGCTACCTGTTGACGTGCTGCTGGTTCTCCTGGTCCACATGTTGTAGATGGGCTGGAGCTGGGTCTGGATGTGGCCCGGTTTGTTAATGGCTGCAGTTGGAACCCAGTGATGCGTGTCAGCATTTTAAAGATTTAGAGACTTGTCTGCCCAGATGCACGCAGACAGATGGACGGCCTTTCTGTTCGCACTTGTTTCCCCAGAGACGTGATGAGGCCTGACACTCTCCAGTCTGCTGTAGTGGACTTCCTCCCTGAGATATGAGCTGTGCTGTGGTAGTGGCTGGACTCCCAGGCCTCCCTGCTGTCTGCTCCGGTCCCAGCAGGAGGCCTGATGGAGCTCCAGCAGTGTTTTACCACCACTGGCAGCAGTATGTGTATGAAGCATGTATGACCTGTTAAACTGGAGCGTTAAGCACATCTTCAGCTGTCACCGGTTTTACCAGCTCTAGAGAACAAATCGATCAGGAACCCTCCATTTATTGAGTTTGTAAAATCCAGGTTAGGACTCCGGTACATGTTGCATACTCCTGCTGAAGGTTAAAGGGAAATCCCTCAGTTATGACTACAAACAGAAAATCAACACATTTTCCAGGAACAATACGTTGAACATCTTCTGTTGTTGCTGTAGAGCCTCCGGGTCCATCTCTGTCCTGCTAGCTGTGTGCTGGGCACCATCAGTCAACCCGTTCACCGTTTCAGACCACAGCAGGACTTCTCAGCACCTGCAGGCAGCAGAACTTGGTTTCATAGGAACAGTTGCCAGAGGAGGGATCTGGATGGTTTTGGTCACACTCTCACCAACATGATGGCACTAAGTTCAGGAGTTAGTGTCTTCTTGACCCACTACCTGGTCCATGAAACAACATCAGTGTTTTGCCCAGAACCACGTCCTCATGCAGAGACCTTGAGACTCAAAGCGCCACCTCGTGATCAGTGGACAAGCCGCTCTGCCACCTTATCCACAGCCGGCCTCACATGTCACTGCAGTGGTCTGTGATGCTGAACTCTGCTCAGAATTAAAGCAGAGACACGAGAGACTGAAGCTGTAGTGGAATGGGAGCAGTGTGTCTCTTTTGGAGATTCACATTCAGATCCTGTCCCAATTCCAGGCACACAGTCAAAGAGCAGCTAACATTAGCACATCCCAGAGTCGCCTGTATGACGAGACAGGGCACCAGTGGAGGAAAATTAAAGAAGCATTGACATGTGATATCCAAGTGCTGCTGTTCTGTTCTTGTTGCACAGCAGCTCCTGTTTGCTCTTCTTTTGTTTTTTGCGATGTTTAAGCCGTGTGAAGGGTCCGGCCTGTCACTGGGGTTTCTGTTCTGCTGCTCTGGTCCATACAGACCTGGTTACTGTGAAAGATAAAAAAAAAAGTTTTGAATCAACTTTCATCCTGAGCAAAGGTACAGAGAGAAAAACTGATTGCAGCTGTTTATCATCCATAAGGCAAAAGAGAAATCCAGGATGGTTTGGGCTCCATCACCGCCGTCCCCAGAACCTGCTGCTCAGACTTTCTGGTCATACTTCCATCACATTTAGTTTCTGGTCCTCAGAAGATGACTTTTTGGATTTTCACTCTGAAGCCTCATTCTAGCACCACTGTCAGCAAAGTTATCTCCATGTCCTGATTCCAGTACCTTCGATTTTAGGGACCTTTTCTCTAGCGCCACCCTCAGTACAGAGCTTCCGTTCTATAAACCCTGACAGTAAAGGCAGGCAGGCCGTTGGTGGAGGTTTTCCAGAGCACAGATGACACCTGAAAGTAAAAGCTTTTCCTCACTGAGCTGAAGGATGAAGAGCTTTAATGTTGACAATTTGTCTTCTCGATCGGAAGCTGCCGTCATGTCGTGTCACGTCAGGATCTACAGTCTGCTCGTCTGGATCACATCCACACAGCCAGCATCCAGAGAAGGCTGGGCATCACACAGAAGACGGATAACGCTCTCACTTGCTTTCTTACCCTTTACTTTATTTTGAACTGTAGCAGCACAAATGACAGAAACATGATTCATCAGTGAAATGCTGACATCAGATCAAGAGGTCACATGACATGTCCAGTGAAAGTTACTGTCCAACCCAGTTTCAGTTCCTGTCTGTGGGCTCTGCACTGCAAGGATCCGTCTCACTCTGACAGTTTGTCCCTCGTGGGCTCCTGTAGAGGCACTGTACTGAGGCTGTAGGGCAGTTTTGATCAAACCTTTGGTTTCTGATTTAGATTGATGAGGAACACTGAAAGAAGCTGAGTTCTGGACTGAGCCCTCCCCCAAATGGCCCGTCTGTCGGGCTCCTGGCCCACAAAGTGGCTGCAGGCCGCTGGAGGCTGATGGGAAGCGGTTGCTATGACAGTCAGCATCCGGGGCCCAGGATACGAGTCTGGGCCATTAACACAGCGAGTGAGTGTTGTAGTGCTTACTGGGACATCAGAATGGGATCTGAGACGAAGAACAGAAATAGCTGGTCCATTTTCATCAGAACATTGCTGTTCTCACAGAGACTGGACTGAACTCCTGTTTATCATCACATGTGCTTGTTCTGCAGATGATTGAACAGACCCGTAAGCATTTTCTCTACTTTCACTGACAAAACAATGAAAAGCAGCGAGGACGGGCTGATTATGGATCTCCTGCAGACATGCTCAAAGATGAAACGAAGAAGTTCAGAATTTGTCAATACATTTCCTTTTGAATATCAAAAGCCTTAAATTCAGATGTGAGGTGTTCACAGAGAAGCTTCCCGCTGCAGCAGAAGGATCTTGTCCAAGTGTCAGACTGGAGACATCAGTGCGTTCCCTAAATGATCTAAAAACAATGGACAGTCAAACAGTAAAATAACATTTACAAAACACAACATACACGCAAGCTGAAGACAGTGAAGGTGGGACTGGATGAGGAGAACCTGCTGCACAGTGAAGCTCCAACATACAGGAGAAGTATCAAGGAGCAGATCACTTCATGAAATGGACAGACTGGGACATCCTCACCTGTGGAGCTGATAGGGTGAATGTTTTAGCCCACAACAGCTGATTATTGACTGATTAACTCTAACCCAGCAATCGCAGAACCGTATTATCATTCATGGGAATGATCATGTTGGTGTCCACCTGATGACTCTACATCCAGTGTGTCCAGTACTCGTCTATACAGACCGTTAACATCGCTACGAGAGGGAGCCGAAGCAGTGACGTTAAACCCAGATAGATGAACAGTTTCCTGAGCTACACTCACGTTGTATCGGCCGATCATTCTAGTGATGGCCTGATGATTCACTGTGCAGCTCTCTGGGCAGATCCAGCTGATAATCTCTGTAGCTTTAGCGTTAGCACAGACACCTCTTCTGTTGGCATTCAGTGAGCTGCTGCTCCAGGTAAAATGTAAATGCTAAACCAAAGCCATCATAGATAGAGCCGTCACCAGGCCTTTCAGTCCAGTCGTCCTCTGCTTCAGTCCAGCCCGCTGAGCTGCTTTAGAACTGAGCAGCGTTAGGGTTCTGCTGCTCCACGTCAGCACATTGCTGCTACACCAGCCTCTGCACATCCACCAGTCGTCCCCAACCACCCCCTTTAAAACAGTTCAATTCATAACCATCTATTAAACAACCAATCGCTCTCACCCGGCCGGTCCAGGTGGCAGCCTTCCCTGTGCCTGGTTCTGCTGGAGGTTTTGGTTCCTTCCCACCGACGCCAACCGCTTGCTCAGAGGAAGTCCAAAGGCTGCTCTGGATTGTTGGGTTCTCTGTTAAACCTGTGAGGTGTATACCTGACCATGTAAAGCGCTGTGAGATGACATACGTCGTAAACAGCGCTACACGAAATGAAACGAAATGAACAGAACAGAACAACCCGGGTGTTTCCCATATCGTGGGGCGGCAGGATGCAGATGGTTCATGACTGTACCTTGGATCTATGTAGTCTGGATTGTGTAGCGTGAGGACCATGTAGCTTCTTCTTGTCTTTATACTGTATTTGGATATTGTGAGTTTAAGGTTCTGCTGGAGAGTTGTGATCTCAGGGACTGTGTCAGGCTGCTCAGATTGTTCCAGAGCATCACTCAGCAGAGTCACCGCCAAACTCAAATAAATGGGTACCTCTGACAGTGTGCGGTCTGAGCTGCTTGAAGTCCACGCTGACGGTGTTAAACTTATGCCATCAAAGGCAGATGCTCGCTGACATGTCAGAGAACAACACTGTCCCAGTTTTAACGTGCGTCACTGCCCTAGAACAGCAGCAGCTTCATGTGGGACTGCAAATATCAATACATCTGCTCACCATTTATTCATTCAGTCATCATTTAGTCCATTAAAAATGTGAAAGCAGAGGAAAAATGGCAGCCACGTCTGTAAAGTCCAGGATGGCGTTTAACTGAAGCTCTGTCCTGGATGGAGTTCTAGTTTTAGAAAAAATAATATGTTGATGTATAAAATTGTACAACAGAAACGAGGTTGTAAAATGTCTGATTATCAGGACTGAGACTGGAAAAAGAAACTCAGGAACTATCTAATCAAAGAATAACAAAAAGCATGTATTTGAAGAAACTGCTCTAGAGAACGTGGATCTGTTGTTACTGAATGATCAGGCTGTGGTTCTGAACTCTTCTCCGTCTTTTGTCTGTACAGATAAAAAAACAACACAAACTCTTTGGCTGCTGTTGTTGCTTCTCAGGGGTAGACGTCCAGACCTGGCTCTAGTTCTGGACCTGCTGGTGCTGTTTCAGCGCCAGCTCAGCTACGACGCTGCGCCATAGCTGGACAGCAACCTTTATGAAGGTCACGGTGATGATTCTGACACTTAGATTCAGCCCTACAGTCTGAGCTGTTGTCACGATGATCAGAGTCGATGGCAGCAGGAGGTTCCTGTGAGGCCACATCGTGTTCACAAGAGACATCTGTCCACATGTTCATGTGTTTAGTGCAAATCTGTCGCCACGGCCACAAGTTTGGAGAAGGACACAAGTTCTGGTTTTCACAAAGTGTGCTGCTTCAGTGTTTCTAGGTGTTTGCTACTGTTGCTTTGGTGTACTGAAGGATAATTACAAACATTTCACAAGCGTCAAAGGCTGTTATTGACAATGACGCTGAGTTTACCGCTTTAGCAGGACACCCGGGATCTTCCTGCGTGGAGTCTCCATGTTCTCCCCGTGCAGCGTGGGTTCTCTCCGGGTTCTCCGGCTTCCTCCCACAGTCCAGAAACATGCTGAGGTTAATTGGTGATTGTAAATTGTCCGTAGGTGTGAATGTGAGTGTGCTTGGTTGTCTGTCTCTAAGTGTAGCCCTGTGATAGACTGGTTACCTGTCCAGGTGAACCTGCCTTCACCCTGAGTCAGCTGGGATAAACTCCGCCCCCCACGACCCTAGAGAGGATTAAGGTGTAGAGTTGATGGATGTCCTTTTTAAAACTTTTCTCCATGGCTGCACAGTGGGTTGGACCTTTGAAACGCTGCTGGTCGCCACAGCCTGGTGTCGGCATGACTCCGCCCATGATGGACGGTGATAGGATGGGTCATCCAATCACTTTCCAATTATTTTGTGGAAGTTTTGTGGAAGTTTCTGCCCTTTCCATTTTCCAAGGACAGCTTCTCAGATGGTTTTGTGCATGATAGCATCAGGTCAGGTGGACGGGGTGATATTGATCTGGTGACCGGGTACGTAGTGCTGACAGGCTGTGGAGGGGAGCTGAGTCAGGATGGACTGCAGCAGCATGTATTGATGAGCAGAGCTGTGGCTGTGAGGAGACATGAACAGCTGATCTGTCGATACACATCAGGACCCGTTTTTATCAAACAAAGACACAACAGAAAGCTCTGAAGTACCAACTTCATAGGGATAAAGGGGCATTCTGCTGTTTAAAGCCGACTGAAGAGCAACTCTTAAGTGATGATCAAAGAAGGACAAGAGAGATGTAATATCGTACATTCTTGTCATACACAACATATACTGTAAACATTTAAAGTGTTCATTATGTTTATGTGAAATCTTTGATCTTCACAAATAATTACCACAAGAGAAGAATCAGTCTGATATGTTCTGAACGCATCATTTATAAAGACAAATACAGCAAATGACCTGAAAAGGAAACAGACTTGTGATGCAGATGTTCTGCTGTGTGTAGACGAGGTACAGAACCCAGATCATCAGGGCAATGTGTTGTACATTCAGTTAGACAAGGATTATAAATGATGTCAATGTCAGATTCACACTCCCTGTTGTCAAAGAGAACAAAGCACTGCTCAGCCTGGTTTCTGTCCTGGCCTCATCCGGGTCTCCCACACCTTCGCAAACCAGAACCCTGGTTTTCCACACCTTCAGGACCATAAAGACACTGTCAGCAACAAGACTGCAGGCTCCAGCAGGATATGTCTGTGACAGAGCTGAAACTCATTTACACTTTAGTAGTTATGGACAAATCTTCATTTATGCTGTAGAACTGCCAGTGGTGGACATGTGTTTAAATCACAGCGCCCCCTTGTGCAACTGGAATAGAAGAAGAAACAACATGTTTCTAGAAAATTTCAGATATTTTAAATGTTTTGTTTGCTTCTTGGTTTTATCTGAGGCCTGTAATAATTATAATAATAAGCAAAAAAACACATAAAATTAAGGGTTCTTAGTTTCAGAGTTCCTTCAGATAACGTTTTGTTTCTTTGTGAGACGGAGCTGCGTTCACATCGAAGATCAATTTTAAGTCAGAAGAGGGTGTTTTTATTCTAACAGATGTGAGAAGGAGTAAAGATGCGTTTGATTTATTTTTCACTTATTTGAAGTCTAACATGTAGCTTTAAGCAGTTTGATGAATGCAGGTCCGACCAACAATGTCCACTCTCTGACTGAGATACCAAAATGAAGATTGTGTTCCTTGAAAAACTTAAATAAACTTCTATAAAACATTGTTTGGTCCATAAATGTAAATTGTAAATTGTAAATTTCTCTTGGAGATGAATAAAGTATCTATCTATCTATCTATCTATCTATCTAAAGGCATGCACAGTATCACAATATGCAGTTCTATACAGTGAGGAGACCTGCAGAAGACCCCTGGCTTGTTTGGAGCCGCCAGGAGATGGTGGTCAGAGGTACAATGCTTTGGCAGCAACCGTCCTTTTAGTGAGCTGTTTCCCATCTGCAGGACCTTTCTGTTGAAGTCACTGCTGCAACGCTGCACATCCCCTTTTGTGTATGATGAAATACATACTTGACAGTATCACACCCAGAGAGTGCTGATACATGACAACTTTTAGAAACATAAGATTTACTAAAACAAAAAGTAATTGTAGGTTTGGTACAGAAGTTCAGGAGCTAAATGTTCTTTCCTTGCTGTTTACAGCGCTGCTGTATGCCACCATCTTCGGTAACGTCACCACCATCTTCCAGCAAATGTACGCCAACACCAACCGCTACCATGAGATGCTCAACAGTGTGCGAGACTTCCTGAAACTCTACCAGGTCCCCAAAGGCCTCAGTGAGCGGGTGATGGATTACATCGTGTCCACTTGGTCCATGTCCAGAGGCATCGACACTGACAAGGTACCTCCTGAATACAGCTTGCTGTGTCAACAGAATGTATGTTGGCAAAGAGTGGAGGGAGAACACAACAAAAGTTTTTACTGAAGATGTCCAGAATTACTTATATCCCTGCAACTGTTGCCAGTTTTTGAGCATATGCAGCTTCTATACCATCCCTATTTGTCCTGGTAAGTTCTACCATCAATTGCAAGTCATGACGAAAATGAAAAGCTTAGTGAGCTTGCTTCTAGAGTCCATATCCATACCCATTTTCAGGTCCTTTTGAGTGCCAGTAGCCATAGTGCAAAACATCATGAAAAACACCAGGAGGTTTCACAATGTGTAACATCTCAAAGGGCCTGTAGCCAACAGTAACCGATGCACTGGCAAGAATGGCAGAATGAGAGGCCACCAAGGATCCAAGAATCACCACCAAGACACTTCTACACTTCTGATGAGACATTCTGGTACCAACATCTCAATCAGACCCTCCAGCAGGCATTGAACAAGGATGGTCCCCATAGAAGTCAACCAAGAAGGACTCCACTTCCCTTCAGTCAGACATGGTGCTGGAATGTCATGCTTTGTAGTATATTTCAGACAGTGGTTTAGGAAACCCTTTCAAAGTAAACGGACAGATGAGAAAAGAGAATTCCATTAAGATTCTGGTGAAAAAACATCACCCAATCTGCTGAAAAGCTTGTCCTTGGCCAGTATTGAACTTTCAATAAGATAATGAGCTAAAGCCAGCCAAATAAGACGTCAAGAAATGGTTAACAGAAAACAATATGACATGTTGGAGTGATTTATCATCAGAGCGTACCAACATTCCTACGCAAAGTGTGGAATTTATCAACTTGTACTTATACTTAGGAATGTACGTAAATATACGCGCAACTCTGACCATGTGTACGCACATGATCTAGCGGTAGAACAGTGAAACTACAAATAGAAAGCATTCAGGGGTTTGGCCACCGGCACATTCCAGCGTGAGGTTGGAGACATATGCAGCGTTTCCAGCATCACTGAGCAGGATCAAGCCGGCAGTGTTGGATGCCATAACTCCCCTGGTCCCAGCCTACATCCAGTTGGATGCCATAAGTCCCCTGGTCCCAGCCTACATCCAGTTGGATGCCATACCTCCCCTGGTCCCAGCCTACGTCCAG
>NW_007579002.1:215361-216514 GCF_000690725.1 Stegastes partitus
TGGACGTTGGTATGAACTCGTCCTCCTCCAGTTGCATCAGTTCTCTTTTATGGGCTGTGATGCGTTTTTTGGCACTGAGCTTAACATAAAGCCACTTTTTAAAATTGTGCCAGCGATCTGTCCTCTGAACTGCGGTGGTTATCTTGTCCCAGGCAGTGTTTCTCCTTTTGCTGCTTATCCCAACATTTAATGCACCAAACAATAGTTTCTGGTTTGCTTCAACCTTGCTGACGAGTACCTTGATCTCAGTTCCTCTTTTTCGCCCTTTTTGCCATGATGATGACGACAGGTGAGGAAAAATAAATCTTCACTTGCTTCATAAAGAGGTGTGTTGTTGCTGTCTTGAAATGCTTTTGGATCCTCCAGGAAGAACAGAAGAACATTGCTGGGAAGAAGGATGTCTGAATGCTCTGTTTAGCCTGCTAAAGCTAAATCCTAAGACAAACATTTTACATTTTAACTTTTATGAAAGAGGACTTCTTTCAGGACTGTTCTAGTTGATTGCATTTCCTTGGTATAACTCATAAACTGTGTGTGCTATTGCATTCAGATTTCCTTTCATTGGAACTAAAGGCCCCAAATCAGGAAAAACACACCCAGAACAAAAGAACAAGTCTTACTGTCAACCATGAAAACAACAGCATCACAGAAAGCATCTAAGTCCTGCATTGTTTTGTATGTTGGCCAACGTATATCTGACGGTGATGTGGGCTGTGATGAGCTGTATTGGTACTGCTGCATGTGAACTCACATTTACCCGACCTCACCTGTGTAACCTGCAGGTGCTGCAGATTTGTCCCAAGGACATGCGAGCAGACATCTGTGTGCACCTGAACAGGAAGGTGTTTAAAGAACACCCTGCGTTTCGCCTGGCCAGTGATGGCTGCCTGCGTGCCCTCGCAATGGAGTTCCAGACCATCCACAGCGCACCAGGAGACCTCATCTACCACGCCGGAGAGAGTGTGGACAGCCTGTGCTTCGTAGTTTCTGGATCGCTGGAGGTTATCCAGGATGATGAGGTGGTGGCCATTTTAGGTAAAGTTTGAAAACACATTTAGTTTTGGTGAGGTGTTAAAAAATCAGCTTTCTGTGTTCTGCTGTAAATCCATCAGTTCCTACACAGCCCTGGTGCCCTAGGTGAAGGGCAGGGTTA
>NW_007579002.1:217131-233199 GCF_000690725.1 Stegastes partitus
AGGGTTAGGGTTGGTCTCTGGGTGAAGGGTAGGGTGCACCCTGAACAGTACGTTACAGTGCTAGCACACAAAGAACCAAACGCACCTTCAGACACCAGAGGAGTCCATCACCAGAAGATGTTTATAAAGTTATTCTGTGTTCGCTTCACTAAATGTCGTTTTCCGTGGTTTGGTACATTTTGTCAGCCTCCAGCCCAAACCTGCATTCTCTTTGCTCAGCTGTGAGTCGTGGTGACGTGAAGATGTTGAGACTGAAACGACGGAGGTTTGTCTGTTAGAAACTATTCATTTCCACAGAATCTTCTGAATTTCAATCAACATGTCTTTTCTCAGGTTTACCAAAACTCCCTCAGCAGGAGCAGAAGCACAGCGTCACTGTGTTTTAGTCTGGAGGTGAAATGGAGAACTGAAACTTGCCAGCAGCTCCACCCGGAGGAACCACTGAGCTCTGTAGAGCCACCAGCACACACACAAACAGCAGAACCAAAACCACTCCACTGCCTTCTGAGCACATCCAAAAATACAAATTAAAGGTGTTTGCTATTTTAGTCAGTGTGCGTAGGAACCCAGCTCTGGGCCTCATTAGCTAAACAGTACTTTTATGCATGCAGAGTACGCTGGCTGGATTGGGAACAGATAGAGGAGAGCGTTCACCAGTTTAGAGCACAACGGAGTGGAAGATGATGGAGGAAGCTGTCAGGGCGGGCACAGCTGAATGAACAGCTGTCAGAGACATTATCCAGCTCACTGTGGCTTTTTCACAGCTCCGTGATAGTCAGCATCCTCCTGCAGCCGCTGAATCACACACTCAGCTTCCTGTGTGCGTCTCAGTTCTGTCCTGACATCCTGAAGCAGCATTTGATGTGAAATGAGCCATACTTCAATCAGAAAACACAACAAGCCATACAAATGAACTACCGTGAAACTACGTGATGTTTTCTGTCATCTTATACATACATGCCAGCATATGACTAGAATAGAATAGAATAGACTTTATTTATCCCAGACCTGGGAAATAATTGAATCTGTAAACACCAGCTACCTGACAGACGTATGACCGTAACCAGGTCTGCACCAGATGTGAGTGACCTTCTGTCCAAGATCACTGTGATGTCCAGCGATTCAACATGTTTCACTTGACAGCAGCTGCTTTGATATAATTCATAAACTAACCGTCAGATTGACTGAATTCTTCTCCCACAGTGCAACAGACGTCGCGACGCCTTTCATAACTGAGGTCCTGATCTTTTAGCTTGTTCTCCGCGTGTCATGGACGATCCTACACGTCTTCAGCGATGCTCTGTTGTTCTTTGCTGTAGGGGTTGTGTTGCTCTTTCTCTGTAGAAGCATTTTCTTTTAGAGTCGAGTCAGGCGACGTACCTGGCCAGGTGGTCATTTTTACTTTTAGCTGTGCTTTGGCTGGTCATCATGCTGGAATATTCCTCTTCTGCCAAACTCCTGCAGACTGGGAGTCGTCCTGTCAGACAGCATTTTGGTACATGGGCAGGAATCTTACTGACTGACTTACTTACCTCTTACCTCTTGCTCTTTGTTCTTGGACACCATCCACCATGTTGGGATGCTGTGGTGTCCCCGGCGCTTCCTAAGCTGTCACAGAACCTCGGATTTCCTTTGCTAACTTGTCCCATCCTGAATGACAGATTAAACATATAAGTGAGAGGATCGATGATGCCTTCTGTTGTGATCTTTACCAAATACATCTGCATCTGTGGAGAATTAGTTTTTAAAGGATTTTTACCATCTTTATAACATCATTTGTAGTTTCTGTACCCAAGAAGACACTCAGTCTGTGACAACATCAGCATCCAGCTGGTTTCTGTTTCACTTCCCTCCACTATTGGATTTTTATCACATACTTCTCTGTTGTTGATGATGAAGTGTCCTGGGTGGTTCTGTCTAGTATTTCCAGTTTCAATCATCAAATTTAACACAGTCCATATCCCTTTTGATTTTCATCTATGATCGTCCCATAATAGTTCTTTCTACGAGTCCTTATCATGTCAATCAGTTTGTTTTTTTGTGCTTTATATTTATGTTCACTATCTTCTGTTCTGTGCTGAACAAAGTGCCTGTATGGTGTATTCTTTTTCCTTTTTCTCATCCATGGCCTTTCTGAACATTTATGTCTTTATTTTATTATAGGACGGTGTTTGTCATACAAGGTTTTTATAAATCTCTAAAAGTGAATGATCAGCTCTATCAATGCAGGCATTCACATCTTCATCCCTTCTTTTTCTTTTAAACACTACCTGTGAGGTCTTCCTTTCTTTCTTAATGTGTAGATGATCTGTGATGTGTTATCAATAATCTGTTATCTATATTATTAGTGAATATATGATCAGTGAGAGAGGCTCTACCTGCTGTTCTTCTGCTACCATACCATACTGCTCATTAGCTCAACACACTCATCTGTTTTCTTCTGCTTCTTTATGTTTAGTAAATCTATATTTAAATCTCCACACACATCATTTATCTTAGTTTTGTTGTGCTTAATATTTCCTCCACGGCTACAATAACGGTATCTACGTTACTTCCTGGTTTCACAGTTCACTACATGTCTTCCTCCTTGTAGACTCACTTCTACAGTTATGGATTCCATGAGCTCATCAGTAGCGAAGGACGAACTATGAAGTATTTTCATTGTATTTGACCTTTATTTTACCAGGTAGAAACGTTTGAGAACCAGTTCTCATTAGCAAACATGAGCTGGCCGAGAGGCGCCAGCAGGAACAAACACACATGGAGGCTACAGACACATGAACATAACATAGAACAAAAGTAATCAGGTAGGAAGCACGGGGGCATGTGCACGAGAGGTAGAAACGGTGTGCATGAGGCATCAGGATCAATATCCTGCTCAGAATCTGCCATGTCAGTCATCCATCCATCATCTCTACACCTTAACCCTCACTAAGGTCATGGGGGGCGGAGCCTATCCCAGCTGACTCAGGGTGAAGGCAGGTTCACCTGGACAGGTAACCAGTCTATCACAGGGCTACACTTAGAGACAGACAACCAAGCACACTCACATTCACACCTACGGACAATTTACAATCACCAATTAACCTCAGCATGTTTCTGGACTGTGGGAGGAAGCCGGAGAACCCGGAGAGAACCCACGCTGCACGGGGAGAACATGGAGACTCCACGCAGGAAGATCCCGGGTGTCCTCACCGGGACGCCAACCGGCGACCTTCTAGCTGTGAGGCGCTAACGGTGCTAACCACTGAGACACCTGCAGCTCCATGTTAGTCATATGTCTGTAATATATAATTATACTTTTAAACGTATACATACATATTTGTCCTGTTCGGCGTTCTGGATGCGTAATGCTTGGACCTCCTGGACCAGCTCCAGGATGCTGTTCTGCTGCAGCCTAACAGCAGAGACCTCCGCTGATAGAAGGCTGCTGCCTTCCTTGGACCCGTGTCGTCCACACAGCTGAGCAGGTGACCACATGAACAGCGTGAGCTCGCACCCTTCACCTGTTAGAGGCAGGATTTTAATTCTATCCTGGACTTTACAGGGAGCCAATGAAGATGATACAGGAGAAATATGATCTGGTATTGGTTCCTGTCAGAACCCTGCTGCAGCATATTGGATCAGCTGGAGGTTTCAGAGAGAGTTACTGGGACATCCTGATAGTAAGGAACTACAATAGTGTAGTCTAGAAGTTCTGAATGATGGACTGGTTTCTCAGCATCACTCTGAGACAGGATGCTCCTGATGTTTACAGTATTATGTAGATGACAGAAGGCCGTCCTACAGACTGGTTCTATATGTCTACTGAAGGACATGTCCTGGTCAGAGATACCTCCAAGGTTCTGTACAGGAGAACTGGAGGCCAAGGCGATGCCCTCTAGAGCAGCTATCTGGTTCCAGAGTGTGTTTCTGAGGTGTTTAGGGCCAAATACAAGAACCTCAGTTTGTCTGGATTTAAATGAAGTAAATTCCAGGTCATCCAGACCTTTATGTCCTTCAGACATGTTGGAGTCTGACCAGCTGATAGGTTTCATTTGGCTTCATAGATAAATATAACTGGGTGTCGTCTGCATAACAGTGGAAATGTCTGCAGTGCTCCCTGATAATACTGCCTAAAGGGAGCATGTACAAGGTCCTAACACAGAGCCCTGTGGAACTCCATCACTACCTCTACTGCAGGTGGAAGAACCATCATTAACATGAACAAACTGGAATCTGTCTGATAAATATGATGTAAACCAGTTCAGTGCAGTTCCTTTAAGCCCAATAAACATTCCAGTCTCTGTAATCAGATGCTGTGACCCACTGGATCAGCTACAGCTCTGAGATCCAGCAGAACCAGTACACAAACTGGTCCACTGTCTGAAGCTAGAAGAAGATCATCAGTGACCTTCACCAGTGTGTCTCTGTTCTATGATGGATTCTCAATCCTGACTGAAGCTCTTCAGACAAACATTTCTATGCAGATCATCACATAACTGGCTGCAACAGCTTCTTCCAGAACTTTACCTATCAAAGGGAGGTTGGATCTGGGCCTATAGCTAGAACACCTGGATCTAGAGCAGGCTTTGTGAGCAGTGGTTTTATTAGAGCTAATTTAAAAGCCTACGTAGCCTGTTAATATAGAGAAGCTGATGATAGTTAATACTGCAGTATTTATTAGAGGGAAGACATCCTTGAACAGTCTAGCTGGGATTGGGTCCAACAGACATGCTGCTGGTTCAGAAGAATTTCCTATGGACGTGAGCTCTGACAGGTTCACAGCAGAGAAGCAGTCACAGTATAGATCTGGTCCAATGGATGCATCCAGAGCTGCTGCTGCACCTACACACATGTTCATCAGTTTATGCCTCATATTCAGACTTCATCAGTGAAGAAGGTCCTGACATCTTCACTGCTGAGAGCTGAAGGAAACAAGGCTCCACAGAGCTGTGACTCTCTCTTACCCTAATCCTGGGCTAAGTTAGTACAGGTTTAATGACAGTAGGTTAGCTTCTGAAAATAACGCTACCTCACTCCTGTTAGTATCAGAAATATTGTATGCAGTGTTTCTAAGGTCAAATATACATCCTTGTAGCGTGCTGACACACCAGTAAGCTACATCATACATACACACAGTATGTGTAATGTGCTAAAACTCACAAAACTACAAATGTCAGGAAGAAACACCCAAGAGCTGTATATGTGCAGTACATGATGTAATGTTGCTGCATCAGTAGTTAGCAACAGAGAAACACAAAGGTTCGTTCTTTATCTGGGAAACATGGTTTAACAGAACAGATCATTAACAGCAGTGACATCGTTTTACAGGCTGCATTTACCTGAGTTTACCTGCAGATAGACCATGAAGACGTGGCAGAGCTGCAACTTGGACGGGACTTATTCCTCTTGGCTGCTACCTGGAACTCACCTGAATGTGAACTGTTGACTTAAAATGATCATTTCATTTGATGAAACAGACAAAGGACATTAAAAAAGCAGATTTTAGCCACACCAGATAAATACAGGTGAAGCCTATGACACCTGTGCAGCTTTGAACACCACAGGAACAGTGCAGTGTGTAGGTGTGTTGAAGCTCTGTAGTGAATAGTTGTCACATGTCTGACGTCTATGAACGTTTCTACTGTTGCTGCAGCTTGTAGTCGCTCCCTGTGTGATTACATGCCAACACTATTCTCCTCTTGTCACAGTCTGTCGTCCTTCCTACGGCCAGACGACGGCGGCGGCAGCTGGGAAACCTCGCTGCTCACAGGCCAAGCTGCCGTCGTAGTTCAGGTCCAGGAGCCTTCCTCTTCGTCTTTGTTGTGACTGTGATGTTGAGCGGAAATAAGATGAGCTGAGCGACCTGTTTCTGTCCTCTGTATGTCTGGTTTTACTTGCAGACAGTCTCCAGAAGAGATGTGTTATCAGCAGACTGAACCAGCCTCAGTTCCTCTCTGGATAAATATTTAGATTTCACTCTGAGTTGTGCACCTCCGCCTCTGTAGTTTCACATCATAGTAGATACTATTTAAAGTCCATAGGCTCGCCTCGCTTCCTTTTTTCACATTAAAACAGATGTTTTCTCAGAGCAGCTGCAGGCTGCATCACAGCCATTCTCCCCTCAGTGCTGTGGGTTAGAGTCAGTGGTAGGGTCAGGGTTAGGGTTAGGGCCAGAGTTTGGTTCAGGGTCAGTGTTTGGGTCAGTGGTCGGGTCAGGGTCAGTGTTGGTGCTTCACCGTGCTGCACTAATGATAGTGTTCAGCATCTATCTGACTTCACCACAAGCGTTCATGGAGAAATCAAAGATGTGAATCAGAAAGAAGAAATCAATCAATCAGATCCTTCAGAACTTGCTGGGAAATCACAATGTTTAGTTTTGTTGTCAGACATCAGTGATCGTTGTTTGTTTTCTCTGGTACGTAAATAACAACACCAGTTTCCCGACATGTCAGCAGACAGCAGCTCGGGCTGAAGAGAGCATGCAGGAAACTCCTTCAGCTGACCTTTCATGAGACTTTACAGCGTCGCATGTTTGTTGTGTGGAGAACAGAACACGTTTCATCCGAACCAGCAGCTGGTGATTCTGGGATGTTCTGCTTGTCAGCATGAACCATGTTTTTTTTGCAGTGGTCAGAGTGGTTCTGCATGACGGTCTGGGAACCCAAATGGTGCCTGTTGTGATGAAGACATGTTGGAGTTTGTGACCTCCAGTTCCACACACACACACACACACACACACACACACAGGTTCCGTTAATAAGGAGGAGAAGGTGGAGGTGGAGGTGCAGGGTGAAGCTTTACTGCAGTTTGTGGAAGAGTCTTTCTTCAAGCAAATTATCTTCATGTGGCTCAATCCTTTGTCACATTACCGTTCCCACGTACGTCGCTGCCTCACTGGCCAGCAGAGATGACCAGGTGATGACCTGGCATTCCTCCTCACTGGACTCCAGTCCTGAGCCGAGAACTTGTGGCCTTTTCAAACATGAGGTTTACAGAGATGAAAGACAATCCACCTCTTTGAACCGCATTCAGGAGGCTGCGGCTGCTGCTTCAGCGATATTTGATCCCGAGCAGATCAAGAAGCTGACAGGCCCGTGGATGGAGCGCTCACGGCAGCTGTGGACAGGAAGGGGAACGCTTTGGTCGCTGAAGGTTTCTGGAAGGCAAAAATCTTCACTGTCATTTTGGTCCACTTACTCTAAATAAAAGTGAGTTTAGAAAAATCATTTTTGTATTTAGTTGTCTACTGATGTTGCACACTTTCACCATATATTGGAAAGTTCTCACTTTTCAGTCATTCATCATTAAGATTGGAAGTTAAACAACATTCTGGATTAACTGAATTACAGTCGTTCAACAATGAAAGTAATCCTGAGATTCATCAGAGCTCTCTCCTCGCCCCTCATGTGCTCTTTCCTCATATCTCACCTCGTACGTCTCACCATCATCACTGTTCAGCACCTCAGCCTGGAACAGGAATCAGCAGACGGTCCAGCAGGTTGTTGATGATTTATAGAGAAGTTTGTATTTAATCCAAACTGTAGACGAGGAGAGTCGTAGCTCCCACCACCAGGACGGGTGTGTGTGAACGGATAACTGACAGCGTTCAGCGTCTCTGAGTGCTGAGAAAAGCACCATATAAATCTGATCAATTATTATTATCAGTGTGATAGTTTTTGTGTACGTGTGGCATTCAGAGAGGTTCAGGGCCTCAGCAGTTTACACCCTGGATCTGAATTCACACACTTAGTGTAATACGACAGTGTAATTACATAGTAATAGTGATGCGATAGTGTAATTACATAGTAATAGTGATACGATAGTGTAATTGCATAGTAATAGTAATATGACAGTGTAATTACATAGTAATAGTGATACGATAGTGTAATTACATAGTAACAGTAATACGACAGTGTAATTACATAGTAATAGTGATACGATAGTGTAATTACACAGTAATAGTAATATGAACCAGTGAAAGATCAGAGCTGCCTGCAAACTGGAGCTGAGGATGAAGGCCTACACAGTGACTGGAGCCTTCAGTGTGTTTAGACATGAGGTGAACGGGATGATATGAAGCTCGTGACAGAAATGAACAAATATACAAACAAGCAGCTTGTGGCAGATCAACAGTAATTACCTACAAGTAGTTTGTTGCAGGATTGATGGCTGACAGGAGCTTCTAGGAAATGCTGAACTGTGAACAGCTAAAGTTATTCCCCCTTTTTTTGATCCAGTTAGTCCTGGAAGCTGAGCAGAATAGAACAGAAAGCTTTTTATGCTTTCATATGTGCTGACAGGTGCCCTTTGATTAGAGATCGACAGACTGAATCTGCATCAGAGTCACACAACTGCTCCTCTGTGTTCTACAACCAAACTGTAGGAGACCATAGTGAAGCCTTAAACAGCTTTCTGTTGGGTCGGCTCAGACTGAATCCTGCAGCCGTCTGTGTCAATGTTGTGTCAATGTTGTGTCAATGTTGTGTCAATGTTGTGTGATGTTTCTGTCAGAGTGGTTCTGATTCAGCACTCAGTTGAAACGGTGTGGATCAGTCTGCTGACGGTCAACAGCAAAGTGAGACGAGTGTTTGTTCACAGAAATGTCTGCAGCTTCCTGTCTTCAAGCTGGAAGCCATCTGCTCATGTGGTCAGTACGTCCCTTCTCTCCATACATTCACCATGCAAGTGGTGGGAAGTCTCTTTTGTTCACAACTTTACCTGAAGCCAATATGAAGCATTGGAAAAGCACCACTTGTGTTTAGTAAGAATCTTTGACTCCTTAGTGACTTCTCCAGACATGTTTCATGATGTGGACTAGAGGTCTGGGATGGCTCACAAACAGCCACAACAACGGGAACTCCATCACACTGGAGTAGCAGCAAATGATGTCAATGTGAGGAATTACAGCACGGATGTACTTTGGTTTCTTATGTTCTCGTTAATTATTTGACGTGCACAGACGAATACAGGTTCAGCTAACGTCTCGTTTTTGTGGCTGACCACCGATCACAACAGATAAAATAGATGCTGCAGTATCTGAGGGGGAAAAGTTTATCTATGGGCAAAACATCCACAGTATATTCATGGGTTCCTAAACACCGAAAAGCTCAATAAAAAGAACGATAGGACAAGCAGCAGTTCTGCCTTTAGGGTCAGACAGCTGGGATGGAGCTCACAGCGTCTCTGGGTGAAGTGTAGAACAGCACACTCATTTTAATGTCATTGAACGCTACATCCTTCAGTAGTGCTGCTTACCGTCAGCTACGAGCAGAGGAAAGCCTCGTGTTTAGTTTGTACATGTAAAGTTATGAACAAAAGTGTCACAGAGCAGGTTCAGGAACTCGTGCTGACCAGGCTGATAAAGACAGAACAATAGTTATTTCAACAATAATAATGTTTACAAATCAAGAAGTCAGGTCAAAGGGGAACAGGAAGTAATCTAAGAACTGACTAGTGGCCAATAGAGCCACCTAGAGGTCAGGTGGAGCACCTACCTTACAGAATCAGATTAGAAACTAAGGCGAGCTAAACGCTAAACACATTGAAAACCAAGAGACCCAAACTGGATCCCACCAAGTCAGGAATGTAACGGATAATCTGACCACAAGGACCAGCTATGCTAATGTACGCCATTATAGATAGACTTTAAACAGGAAACTATCGGACCAGCGGGAGACAGGAAGTGTACTGACAGCAGGTGACCGAGGGGAGGGGCGGGGCATGGCGGCGCAGGGGAGGGCTGTCCAGGTGGACGAATGGAGGACCAGAGCCCAGTGGGTCCAAAGAGAAGGTAGCTTACAGTCCAGCGTCGTGCTGCTGTCTGGAGGCAGCCTGTCACCAGAGACGGTGGCAGGAGGACCACTCCCCGCCACAGGTGTGATCCTCAGGTAATCAGCCATACTGCTGCACCTGTCTGAACCTTACACACCGTGAACACGCCCACCTAGCAAAGAGGGAGAGAAAGGGGAGGGAGAGCAGGCCAAGAGGTGGAGGCATGACAACAAGATAACATCCACCTGGAAAGACCGTGTGTGACTTCTACAGCTCTGAATGATGGAATCATAGAAACACATGCATCTTTCTCACACACAACAACAATCATGCATTTTGGCATATTTCCAATCTGGATGACTACCAATGGATGACTACCAAAAGTTCCTAACTGAGGTGACTCCTGCCTAAGTCTTAGCACTGCTGTATGTCTGTTGTTGACCCAGCAGATGTTTGTCATATTTCCACACAGACCTATTTTAAATCTATTAAAGAACTGTGCCTAAGGTTCTGGGCTGCAGGTGTCTCGGTGGTTAGCAGCGTTAGCGCCTCACAGCTAGAAGGTCGCCGGTTGGCGTCCCGGTGAGGACACCCGGGATCTTCCTGCGTGGAGTCTCCATGTTCTCCCCGTGCAGCGTGGGTTCTCTCCGGGTTCTCCGGCTTCCTCCCACAGTCCAGAAACATGCTGAGGTTAATTGGTGATTGTAAATTGTCCGTAGGTGTGAATGTGAGTGTGCTTGGTTGTCTGTCTCTAAGTGTAGCCCTGTGATAGACTGGTTACCTGTCCAGGTGAACCTGCCTTCACCCTGAGTCAGCTGGGATAGGCTCCGCCCCCCCATGACCCTGGTGAGGATTAAGGTGTAGAGATGATGGATGGAGGGACAAAGGTTCATGGGTTTCAGTGATTGTCAGTAAATTAAGAGATCGAGGAGTCACTTAAAAGTCCAGATGCTGGATAGACGGTCTTTAGTCTTTTAGTGTCTGTAAACTTTTGTTCACACTGGTTCTGTTTTGCATTTTCATCCTCCTCAAAGCTCCGACTTTAAGCTGGAAACAGCGCGTTTTGTTGAACGTCTGAACACTTGTGATGACTCATTGTGACCCTGTGTCTGTGTGTGTGCAGGTAAAGGTGACGTGTTTGGTGACGTGTTCTGGAAGGAGATGACGTTGGCTCAGTCCTGCGCTAACGTCCGAGCTCTGACCTACTGCGACCTCCACATCATCAAACGGGACGCGCTGCAGAAAGTGCTCGAGTTTTACTCCAACTTTGCAAACCACTTTTCCAGAAACTTGGTGCTCACCTACAACCTGAGGAAGAGGGTGAGTCAGCTTTTGGGATGTACACTCAGTGCACGATTATTGGTTTCATTTTATTTAACATGCATTTAGTGAGAAGCTCACCTGTGTCTGCAGTGAAGACGATTAGCGTCCTGATGTCTTCGTCCTGTGTTTAAACAGTTACAGAGAGAAATGTCTTGATAACAGAGATATTCAGTGTATGAGAGACTTCAGGACCAGAGCGACAGCGTGAGTCCTGTGAGGACAGACGGTGTTGCAGCTTGGTGCTGAGCTCTCTGTTGGCATCTACAGAAGCTGCTTTGTTCTTCCACAGCAGCAGGTGTGACTGTCAGCAGCAGCGACTGCGGAGGTGGCTGATGACAGACTGATGTGTGAACACCTCGACACACACACTCTGCTCAGTTTAAACATTCAGTTCGGTTCATGTAGGCTGAACAGAAGAGAAATACAATACCTGAGTGGTTTAAAGACCAAGCAGCCACACCTCGCTGTCCCTCCAGCCATGTTTGGAAGAAATGTTGTTACCTGGTCACTAATTCTTAAAATTCAATCTACATCACTGCCCTCATTTGAAAATTCTGAATCTATAAATCTATTGTTTTAGTTTCAGAAAGGTTAAGGTTTTTATTTATGCGTTGTGCTCCACATTACAGGTTCTAGTTGGTTTGTTCCACTGGGCTCTGAAGCCCTCAAGCATGAGGCAGCTGAAGTCTATATCAGGTTTCTGGTAACACAGCTCATGTCAAGGTCTGGAGATAGTGAGTACTGAGGAACTGGGCAGGTGCAGGGACCAGAGCAGCCATGGCGTGGCCAGGTGTTACACAGGAGGAGGGACGGACCACAACTCAACCACCGAGTCCTCACAGATGTCGTTTCGAGGACTTAAAACATCTGCTGCTAATGTTTTGGTGCCAGATATCAGGGTCAGCGTTCGACTGACTGTTTCACTGGTGGCAGCCCTCACCTGGTCCAGGTGCTGATCCACAGACTCCACATGTAATGCATTCCCTGAACAGACAGTAGAGCGAGCACAAATAAAGTGTTCTAAAGTCAGATTTGTCCAAGATGAAGCCGTGGGATTTTATCCACCTGCTGTTTTCTGTGAGCGGAGACGACGTGGCTCGTACCTGCTCTCAGGTGTTTATGAGCAGAGGACCGCCGTCCATCGTGTTCATGTAGCTGTTAGAAGCTGAAGTTATGACTGTGGTTAATAATTATTTATTGTGCAGCCCTGCTACTGCATTAGCCGTTAGCTAGCTCACCGGCTCAGTCTGCTCCTGCTGCACCTGCGCTCTGGTCACCAGGTGAGTCTGACTCGGACTCTGCTGGTTGAAGAAAGCGCATCAGGCAGGATCGGACCGGCTACAACAGGAGCTGCCTGTGCTGGTTAAAGCGACAACAAAACCGCTAAATGATCATCATTCACTCGCACGAGTGCCTGACTGCCTGGAGTCCAGGCCTCAGCAGGGTCAGCAGCATCGTGGGCAGGTGGAGGTGTTTGGCTCATCGGGCCACAGGCAGAGAGGCTTCACACTTTCACATCTGGTGAAGCAAGACTGGCTGACAACTTCTTATACACACCAGAAATTCAGATCTGAGGTGAGCTCCATGAAGCTTTCAGCCACACGTCATTCTGCACAGTCCAGGTGCAAAACCTGAAACTAAAGGTCACACGGTAGGACAACACTGGGTGTTCCATCTTCATCTCAGCTGTCTGTAGGTTAAAAATGTTCACGTGACTTTTCCAAAACGCCAAATCCGAAGATGAAAGGGACTTCAGCTGCAAGGGAGAATCAGACCAGAAGAAGTCACCATCTGACCCTAAAACGAAGTCACGGAAAGTCTTTGTATAAGAATCTAGACTGAAATAATTCAAGACAAACTGAAACTACACTGTGTTTTGATGCAGCTCAGTTTGTGAACCACAGGATGAGCCTTGTTCTGTTCCAGACATTACACCTGATGTTCATCTTACATGATATCAGAGTCCATGTCTGGAGAAGGTCTGCTGTCTGAAGCTGAAGCTCAGATAACTGTGTTTAGATGCTAATGCACTGATCTGCTGCATTCTCAGACTCTTAGAGACTACATACGATAAATGATTTACAGGAACCAACTACTGTAGAACAATAAGAAACACCAAGTTTTGCTCTCCTCCGTGCTCACGTGAAGCCAGCAGTGACTGAGCTGCAGCTCATGGTCATGTGACACCAAGTCAGAGTCCTACAGGATGAAGTCCAGGCTGCTCACAGGACACAGGGATGGACATCATGGAAATATGGAAGCATTCAAACATCTATAGGATGTGGAATCTCTGTTTCCCCCCAACACCTTTGGACACGTGGAACAATGCTGGATTCCATGTTGTCTCATGTTTTATAAAAGAATAAATGAAAAGAGAAATTCACCTCAAACTCTTTGGTATGATTTATGGGTGCCCTGATGCTGCTGTTTCCACAGCTGGGCTTTACACACAGTCCACAGCAGCTGTAGCTTCTCCAGCTTCTCAGAAGGTGGAAGATTCACGTGAAGAGTTACAGCAGCCTGATTACCACGACCAGACACCCTGACTGGTGCTACCACCATCAGTAGCACAAGCTTAGATGAACTGATTTTAAAGGCCTTCTATTGATCAGAACAACAATCAATGCAGTGACTGAGCGATTTCATCAGTGATCCATTACATCAGACGGCTGGACGTGTTCATGAGACCAGAACCTTTAGGTCCTGCTGAGTGGCTGAAGGACAGAAACAGTCCACTGAAATAAATGTGAGTCTGATTGTTGAACAGCTCTGAGTTCAATGAATGGATTCGGCTGATAAAGGTTACACACAGAACCATCACGTCTGTTCCCTGTTGAACCGCTACAGTTCTGCCATTTGGACCTTTCACACTGATTTTTAGAAGGAAGTTGATTTGCTAGCAGACAGAACCAGACCAGAAACACCTGGACCACCTCATCTACTGTCATTCAGCATCAGAACCAGGTTTACACAAGACGAGCAGTTTGTTCTGGTGGGTCGGTGCAGCAATAAATACACAGTGAGGTATAAAAATATGAAAAAAGCTAAAAAAATAAAAGTAACTGTAGTGGTGCTGAACAGAAGCAGGAATGAGTGCTGACATTAGGGGCCGCAGCCAGAACACAGTAATGTGGCAGGACTGGAGTGGATCCAGTCAGGCCGGGTCAGGACGTCTGGGTCACTGGTGCCAGAAGTCTCTGTTTCTGCCCGTCCAGACCAACATGCAACTCCAGAGTGTTGTAGGATCCTAACACTTCAAAAGCAGAGTGAACACTAGGAATAAAGATAAAGGAAGTGAAGCGTAGCCTGAAGCCTGTTGGACGAGACCACATGGATCTGCAAACGCTCTTTGTTCTTCCTCTAAGCCCTGAACACACTTCAGGCCCAGAATCTGTGCTTGGTTTAGACATTGAGCTCCTTCAGAGTCGAACCCTCGTCACATGCTGTCGGTTCCCTCTGAGATCCAGCAGGACTGCATCAGCTGTCAGCCTCGAACCAGATAATAAGATAATAAGATGCAAAACCTTTCATTTAAGCTCGATACGACACTGAAGCAAAAACCAGCAGCTGCTTTAAAACCACAGGACCTGAAACTACTTTAAGTTTTTCTTTGAAGTGAAAACACCTGATGAGTGACACCTAGCTGGAGCTGAAGGTCAGCACACCTCACACCTGCTGTCAGAGCGCTGATATCAGAGAGGAGGTGGAGGACACACCAGCCCCTGGAATGAAACCAGACCTAACACGTGATCACTTCAGTACTGCAGAATAAATAAACCAGACTGAACAATGGATGTTTATTTGAATTTACTTGTTAAAGGCCTGTAACTCCAACCCTCATTCTGGATCAGATTCAACCCGTCAGCGTGATGTCTCTCCCGGAGTCTTCTGCCTCATGCTGAGCTTTATCTGTCTGTAGCAGCAGGAGTCTGTTCTCCACGTGGGTTTAATCATTCTGAGCTCTGCTCAACACCTCACTGGAGCTTCAGTGGGTAGATAAAGGACTTGGATCCCAAGTCAGCATCCTGAACTCTTGGTCATGTTCCTCAAACAGTTGCTGAACAATGTGTGCTGTGTTGCAGGAAGCATTGTCCTGCTCAGAGGCCACTGTTGCTCTCATGAAGGGCTGTACGGGGTCCAAAACGAGGTGCTGTGAGGTTGTTAGGACCCAGAATCCAGAACCCTGTCCAAAGCAGCACACTGCCTTCTTCACATAGTGCAGCCTGCCGCCACATCTTCTCCTAGCAGACACATCCACATGATGGAAGGGATTCACTCGACCAGGCCTCCTTGGTCCACTGGTGACATTCACATGCCCATGTAGGTCCTGAGGTCAGCGTGGTACTCAGACCAGCTTACAGCTCCTCAGCTGTGTTCGGACGCCTGCATGTCTCTGCAGCATTCAGGTTTCCAGCAGTTTCCTGGTCTGCAGGATCACACAGGGCAGCCTTTGGTCCCACATCAGTGAGCTCTGGGCCCTGTCACAGTTCATCAGCTGTCCTTTCAAAGATACTGAACACCGGGAACAGCCCACAACACCTGCCGTGGTGGAAATGCTCTTATCTCGTCATCAAGCCATCAGAGTTTGGTCAGATGCTCACGATGGCCAATTCTCCTGCTTATCCGACCCACTGACAGGCGCCACTGCCATGAGATCTGATTGGCTCTCCCCAGATAAGACCAGCATGAAACCAAACAATATAAAATTACAGTTTCTGCATTTCTTTTTGTCTTTAAAGGAGAATTGCCACAACAGATGTACATGTATGATGTAGCAGACAAAGCAAGCCTCAGCTGGACGGGTTTACCGGGCGTGTCTGTTTCTAGCCCAAACCTGAACTACATCAGAAGGAAACCGCACCCACTAGCAAAGTGTTTTCCATGCAGAGATCTTTCAGTTAGATGAAGACAAAGGAGGAAGTATAGAACACTGATGTGGGCCATATTCTCCTGGTACAGATAGATGGATAGATAGATAGATAGATAGAT
>NW_007579002.1:233639-245419 GCF_000690725.1 Stegastes partitus
ATTGGTCCACTGCTCATCAGCAAAGGCCTCTCATTGGTCCACTGCTCATCAGCAAAGGCCTCTCATTGGTCCTAAATTTTTATTTATTAGGACTTTTCCCAGTTTCTAGTTATTTCAGGGACTGTTGTGAGTTCTGCCTTTTCTTCAGTGGAGGAGATGAAGACATCTGAGGACGGCTGTACAACTGGTTTGCATTCTTTTTTCAAATAAACTGATTTTGAAACAAACATATTTTTCAATGTAAGTGAACACAGTGTGTGAGGGAACCACAAAGTCCCTGTAGGGGGCAGCAGCAGGGCCTCACCAGGACAGCCCGGTTAGCGTCCTGGACTGAAGCTTTACCATCAGTCACTTGCTGTTCAGTTAAGGTTAGGCAGCAACATTACTGGAGTAAGTTTAGGAAAATAGAAGAGTTTGGGTTGAAATGAGACCCTTCAGCATGTTTAAATGTCGTCCTGAGTTACCAGAGTTCAGTCCAGCCACGTCTGATACACGACAGGGAGCAACAATCATGTTTTAGAGACCATATCCCATCATTCCAATCATCCTGTCTGCGTTAGTGTTCGAGGGGTTTTCTGTATGAACACTGAACACAGATTGTAGGGCAGTGGTCTGGTAGCCAAACGGACCAGCACTGGTCCAACATGATCAGTTCCTCACGTTCAGTGCTCAGCGTTCAGAGCTCCAGTGTCCAGCTGCTGCTGCTGCTCCGTCCACACGATCCAATTTCAGCAGGTCAGGAACTCAATCATTGGATCTGGGTTCAGCATACTGCTGATGCTGCTGAGGAGAACGTCCTGCGCCGTCCACACTGAATGAAGACGCTGTCAGACCAGAGGCCATCAGGTCACATGTAGCCGCAGTCCCTCGACACCTTTAGTGTGCATTAAAGTCATTTAGCTTAACTCACATTGATTTACAGCAAGGTCGGGCGCAGTGTGACCTGAGTTCCTGCAGCACCTGCAACAAATGCGGGACCGTACCAGTGCTGTGCAACTCACTCAGGTCCAGTTCACTTCTCTTTCCTGTTTCTTTTCATTTCATTTCCATCCCTCCGGGCCGGTGCTGTTTTCACCGTATTTCAATGAAAGTCAAACTGCAGCAACCTTTGCAACAGTAGCTGAACTCACTGGTATGTAAAATGTGAAATGAGCAGAACCTACCGGGTTTGAACTCCGTTGTTGCTGGTTTCATGTGTGAGTCTGTTAACAGATGGACTTTGTAGAAACTCCAGTTTCCTTTCTTCCTGAGAGCTGCGGGATTAAGCCTCTGTGTACTTCTACATCTTATGAGCCGGGTCACAGCCAGCAGACTAAGCTGGTGTTGGGACGGAGAGGTGTTTGCTGCCAGGAAATGCTGAATCATGTGTTTGTCATCTGATTTATGCCGTCGTATCAGAACACACGACTCCTTGTTCTTGTGATACTGTGGCTGTATTTTAATAAAATCATGACTGTAACGTATCTTAATGTGTTACGATAACTCTTCATACCATCATGGTCCGTTTTCTGACACCCCTGACTTATTTCAGTGCTGTGGATGACTTTTAGATCCCAGACATGTCAGAGAGCTGGCTGCTGTACGTCCTGATGCCGGCGAAGCAGCACAGCTCAGGGTTTCCAGGAGTGACTGCATGACTGTCGGATCAGTCCACAGACAGGACCGGCTGCATTATCCGACAGAACCTATTCATCATCCTGTTGGTTCTGACAGTTTGGTAAACCAGTCTGGTACATTTCAGTCAATGAAATCAATAGAACTGATTTTAATTCTCAGTGCCTGACCTTGTGGTCCAGAACGTTCTCCCTGGAAGCTCCTGAGTCGCAGCAAAGCTGTTCAATACAAAGTCAAGTCTTATTTTAACTGGATGGCTTGTGTTCACCTGTGCACACTAAAGTAAAGGTGGTCTGACTTTTCATCCTAATCATCTCCATCCCGTCTCCATTTGCCTCTGATGCAGTTTTAGTTGTTGGCCTGAACCGCTGGCTGGTTCAGATCTCACCAACAGATATTCACAAACTACTGACGTCACTACATCCATCCTTTATGTGTGATCTGTGTCACACCACAGCGCAGAGCTGTACAGTTTAACCACAGTTTCTTAGATTGCTAAACGAGGTGACTGTGGACGCTCGGTCACACAGCGGCACCCCTCAGGACTAGATGATGACCAGAGCAGGTGTTGTCGGTGTGGTTGACTTTATGTTAAGTTGGTTTTCTGTGTTTTAACAGATCGTCTTCCGGAAGATCAGTGATGTGAAACGTGAGGAGGAAGAGATGCTGAAGAGGAAGAATGAGGCTCCTCTGAACCTCCCTCCAGACCATCCAGTCCGCCGACTCTTCCAGCGTTTCAGGCAGCAGAAGGAGGCCCGGCTCGCCGCTGAGCGGGTTGGTCAGGAAACCAGTGATGTGGAGAAAGGTGTTGCTCACCTGGAGCCAGCCAGAGGTCCAGAGATCCTGGCCTCCACCAGTATTGTAATGGTGACTGAGAGCCCAGCCACACCCACCACATCTTCCATTGCATCCTCTTCATGTAAGACCTCCAGCCGGGTCATGCTGCACACTCCCATCACGCAAAACGGCAACTTAACGGGCTGCAAGTCCGCAGAGCCACCTAAAGCTAAAGGCTGGGGACGATTCAAGGAGTCTGTAGTGAAGGCTGACTCATGGAGCAGCGTCTCCAAGGCTGAGTCCATGGAAACGCTGCCTGACAGAACTAAGTCTCATGATGAGATGTCCCTCAAGAAAACCGACTCTTGTGACAGCGGCATCACAAAGAGTGACCTCCGCTTGGACAATGTTGGAGAAGCAAGAACCCCACAGGAGAGGAGTCCAGTCCAGTCTGATGAGAAGAGGGCATTCTGTCCAATACCAGAGCAGAGCATGCAAGCCTCTTTCCTCGAACTGAAGCAAGAATTAAGAGGAGACATCAGATCTCTGAACCGTCGCATGGAGGCTCTGGAGACTCAGCTGGCAGAGATGCTTCGACTTCTCAAATCCAGGAAGTCGTCTGGCTCCTTTTTCGAGATATCACGGCCTCCCTCCCCTGACTCCGATAAGGACAGTATCTCCTAAAGCAGGCATGGAGTGTGTCTGCACCGACGGCCTTCAGCTGTCAGAGAAGAGCTTCTGACTGCAGCGTGAAGCTGATGATGAGGGTCGATGATGATATCACACAGATGACAAAAACTGCACTTTGTGACGTTCTGAGCATGTCTCTCCTGGTAGAGATGTTGCAGACGGAAACTGGAATGAGGATAAAGCTCATTTTTACTTCAAGAGTCATGAGAGTCATGATGGCACCTTCGGTCTTCAGGAGGGTTGAAACCTGCAGACCCTCACAGAACATTGGCAATAAAAACAGATGGCTTTAACGTTGTTGTTTTCGACAGGACTTTGGCACTGTGATGAAGGAAACTGTGTTCCTTGGCTTGATTTGGTAGCTTTGACTTGCTCTTATGAAGTCTGATCCAAAAAGCCTGCTCAGAGTCTTCAGGTACAGAAGGGTCCACACCTGTTGGCTCAGAGCCTTCAGGTACAGAAGGGTCCACACCTGTTGGCTCAGAGCCTTCAGGTACAGNCTTCAGGTACAGAAGGGTCCACACCTGTTGGCTCAGAGCCTTCAGGTACAGAAGGGTCCACACCTGTTGGCTCAGAGCCTTCAGGTACAGGAGGGTCCACACCTGTTGGCTTTGTGCACTCCCAGTGGAAGAAGGTCTACACATTTCAGACTGCTTGAGTTGAATAGAGTCATATCTTGTCAACTGTCTTACTGCAGAGTTAACAGATAGAAGTCAAGACAAAGGTTTCTTTGGTTGTTTGAGAATTCACTTCTGCATGACATCATATCAAAGCAACGCTGTGATTGGCTGTTAAGAGCATTCGATTTCAGCAGGAAGCTGCTGAACATTGTGGACCAGACTTTCAGCTGAGGTTCAGCGGTTTGGTGAGAGGATGAACAGGTTGAAGCTCGGTGTTCTGCAGTTACTGGGCTGCAGGCTGAATGCTGTGTGAAGCCTAAATGTTTTTGATGTACATGTTCAGCTCCTCCCTGCCTTCACCTGTGTCAGCTGGGATAGGCTCCGCCCCCCTCAACCTTAGTGAGGATTAAATGGCGTGTAGATGATGGATGGATGGATGTTGGACTCCTGCACAGACCTGGACAAATGAGCGGTTCCTTGTAATTATATGATTGGTTTTTATAAAATTGCATGTTTGCGAGGTAAACATAAACGCTGTTTGAAGAGTCCTCATGCCTCCAAAGTCATTTCACTTTAAAAGAAAACATATATTGGATGGTACTTCTGATGTTCTCTGGTCGCCTAAATACATCTGAATTCAAGTGGAATATGTAAATGTTGTAGCTTACAGTACTTATACGCTTCCATTCAGACGCTTTAAAGAAATGTGTACTGATATTTATGATGTGTGCTAAAGGCAGGCGGCAGTTCCACCTCATATCAGCCTGTGATGTGTGTTTTACCATCACAGCCCTCTACCTTTAGCCTCGGCAATAATATGTGTTCTCATCACTTCCACTCTGCCCAGAATGTAATCTGATTATTTCAGTGCAGAAATTTGACAGACAGGATTGGCAGACTGTTCAGACAACATGGAGATCTTACAAATTTTAAACAGAGAAGCCAACAATCCAGAGTTGCCTGTGGATCCTAAACAGTCGGCAACGGTGGGAAGGAACCAAACGAACCGGATCCTGAGGGATCTGGTTTCTGTCTGATCAGCAGGGAGGTGAATTTGTCTGCTTAGACAATGATGGTCATGCTTGCTGTTAAAAAGGAACTGCACCGTTTGGGGACTACAGGACGCCGTAAACAGTCATGATATGAATATTTAGTCCATCAGTCGGTCATACAGCAGAGGTGAGTAGAGCCCTGGCAGCATCATTTAAATGTCAGAGGTTCAGCGTTGTGCCCACGCTCAGTAACTGCATTATTTCTAAGTTGAACAGTAGAGCATTTAGCTAAATGTAAAATTCAACAAGTTAGGATGTACTGTATTAAGAATACAGCCCCCACAGAGAGAAATCAGGGCCACAGAAGTCAGACTCAGTCGTCCTCAGCATAGACAGATGTTCTGTCATTCTGGTGTTGCTCTGCTTTGCTCTTTAAAACACCCCAAAGGTGTCCTGTTGGGTTCAAGGCAGTCAACGTACTCGGCTAGGTCAGCCTCGTAGGAAACTCCTGTGTGGTTCTGCTTTGGATTGTCAAGCTGGAATGTTTCCCTTCGTCAGACTCCTGCGACCCCATATCTGTCAGGACGATGCAGTCACTGTGGTGGTCCTGACCAGGTTCACGCCAAACATGCTGGACCTCATCTGAGCCGGACTTATTCATCCTGACCATCATCTGTCACGTTATTTTGCAAAGCTTAATCTGGCAACTTGGTGCCAAAGTGTAAGCAAGGGCTTCTTCCATTAGTGTCAAGTCTGAAGCACTCGTCTGTTTTTCAGAGGCAGATTGTGACGTAGTGACCGTCCATGGCGTGAGGGTTCGGCCAGGACGACGACCACTGCAGCTCTGACTGATGGTGCTATGGTACCATTCTACACTTCCTGATTACTGCTGAAACTGTGCTTCCACCTCTAGTTTTTGTTGATCTTCCTGTATCCTTTTCCATCTTAATGAAGTTCACAGTCAATTCTTTTTCATGTGGAGCTATTGGTCCAAATCCGAGAATGTTTAGTGTTCACAGCTCTTTATGAGCATGCTCATGCATCAGACTGACGGGAAGGTGCAGGTGTGCTTTAAGTGATCACAGGTGGTGTGTCAGCAGGTGTATTCACTTCTGTTGCATTTAGTTTCTGCTTTGAGGCCTGTAGTATTTACTGTCATCTCTCTAGAGTCTGGTTTGATCATTTAGAAGAAGGAATACTGGGTTTGTCCATTTAGAACACTGAGAGGTGATTGAATTGTAGGTGATTTGACATTGAAGTGATATCGCACAGGGCTGCACTTGGTGTGTTGCAGCCCTAAGCCATAAAAATGTGCTCACATGTACGAAGGAACATCCCCGACAGTGTTGCTTCAAGGCTTAATGATGTGAAATAATAGATGCCTTGAGTTCTAAATCCAGTCCCTAAGATTAGAAAATGGACCCAACAGCATTGCAAATGTCGGAAGGAGTCAGTTCTGCTGGAATTCAGATTCTGTTTACAATAAAGTTGCATTTATTAATATTTGATCATTGGTCAGCAGAAAGAGTCCAGAATGAAAGTGTTCTGTTGATCTTGACAGGAAGTGACTCGGACTTGGTGACAAGCATGTTTCTGTGGTCTGGCTGGATGCCAGTGAGCTGCAGTAGTTCTGCTCAGACTTCTGTGTCTTTGTTGGAACGTTCTGTTAACGTTTGCTGAGTCTCGCTGCTGGTTCAGGAGAACATTCATCCCTGTGCAGGTGCTGCTGTTGGTGCCTGTGGAGGCTCACCGAGGACAGCGAGGACTCGTAGCAACCACATGATGTGGACTAGATGAAAGAAAAACACTGAACCAAGTCACTGAGAAAACAATCTGTGGTCTCCATGTCGTCAGCTCTGGACAGATGTTGTCCACCGAGCAGTGACAGGAGTCACCGTTGATCTGTTTGCTGTCTTTTGCTCACTCTCCTGTCAGATGTACTCAAACCAACACACGAGTTGCAGTTCACTAGTAGATTGTTTTCAAGCCAGCTGTGATCATGGAACTGTTTAGTCGGAGACTCGCAGGTTTCTCACCAAGGAGACCTGGGAGTGGCTCAGCTACGTTCATCTAATCTACAAGTTCATACTCAGCACATCATGTTTTCTTGTCTTCATGAACATCCTGACTGCCCAGTCACCTTTAATGGCGCTGTCACAAATCAGTTGAAATACTTATGAAGAGGGAAGTACATTTTATTTGTGTTTTTCAGAGTTCAGGCCAAACCACTGTCTGCAAATAAACATTTCCCACTGGATTAAATACTTCATCAGCAGAGATGCAGAATGGTTTGCAGCCAGTCAGGACTTGATGATACAAGTCTCTGAAATAACGGTTCCCAAGGTCCAACTTGACGGAGCCTCCTTCTGAAAAGAACACATTGAACACAACCAATCTGCAATAATAAACCTCCTCCACAGTTTTGTACATTTGCTTTAAGTTTGTTGTTACTGTTCTTCTGTGACTTCCCACTTTGTGGTTTCCAGCCTCACCCTGATCACCACAACATGTGCTGGTCATACACATGCAACATCCCAGTCTGATCGAACCTTTCTACAACATCTCAGGTCTCTCACAGGTTTCTAAAGAACCATGAAGCCTGCAGGTCACCACCTTGGTCAGCTACTGTTAGCGAAGAAGACCATCTTGATATGGCCCATAGCCTGTTTATAAGAGAGATGGACATAGTGACCATGACCATGTCACCAGCTGGTTTGTGGACTGTTGCTGTGAGTCCTTGAGTTTGGCGTTTGGCATTTGGCTGTGGCCATCTTGGTCCTCTGAAACTGGGTGTAATGAGCCAATCATGGTTCTAATTAAGAACTCAAGAAACATGTGAATGGTGATAGCAATCAAAAAGTCTTGAAACTAGAGAAGGAAACCATAAACTCATTAGGAAGCTGTACAATGAGGTCACAAATCAGAGAAGAACTATGGTCATTGTGTCATTGACTTCTATACAATCTGGCTCCCTTTGCAAAGTCGCTGCCTCCTGCTGGCTGTTAGAAAGAATGTAGGTTTACGGTACTTTTCTCATTGGTCTCGATTTTCAGCCACTATGTCCACCTTTTATATACCGCCTATGACATGGCTAAAGGAGGGATGAACTGAGACTAGCGGCCATGACAGCTGATGGTGGTCAGGTGAGACACCTGACGTGTTAAGATCTGAAAACCTGTGCTCAGGTTGACGTCAGAAGATCTAGGATGATGATTTTGTATTTGTAGGGGATTTGAGATTTTCTTGTTCACTCATTTTCTTGGAGCTGCATCTAGTGGACATTATAGGAACTGCAGCAGAACAGTGAAGCAAAAAAATCATTCATCGTGTGTCTACGTTGTCGCGAAGATCTGTGGGATGTAAACTTCCTGCATCCCTCAGAGTTTGCATGGACACCACACGCATGCAAGTGTTCAGTGAAGTTTATCTGGAGCTCTGATCTCCACAACACTGAATTGTGAAGGTGTTCACGCCCTGAAGGATAGTTTTAATGCAGATTTTAGGAAAACCAGTTTGATAATAAAGAATGTAAATGTTGTGTTTTAATATGAAAAGTTACGTTATGCAGTGTCATCGAATGATACCAAATGATCTACACTTTGAAATGAAAGATGATGAAACCTAATAAGTCTGATGCTTTGTTCCATTTAATCACAGGAAATGTAATCTGTCTGTTAGAAATGTACTCACCTGAAATGTCTAAACGATAACTGAGCTGTCCGTTTGTCTAGACTGTGGTATCTCGTGTGTCCTGTGTCGGTGTGACAATATATCGTCATAATATGCAATATTGCCATGTATGCTGTTTTTGTGGACAGACTGGTGGTTGTTTGTGGTACTTCGTGTCACTCACGCTGTCCCATGAGCACGCTGGTGTCCACACTGATGCACTTTGGTTGTCTGTCGCCCTGCATGACGCTGGTGTCTGGAACTTGTTTTTCTACAGGACAAACTGAAACCGAGCTGATTTTACCTTGCTACTGAAACTTCTTGCAGGTCTCTGAGGATTCCTTCTTTCTAAACTTTACTACCTACTGCTGTTGGTCACATGTATGTTCCGACCATGTCTGTGCATGAAGAGCACCTCGATGTTCAAATGGTATGACGTCTTATTAATATCACGTATGCACTGTTTGGGGGATTTACCACGTGGAGCAAAAGCTTTGGCGACAACTTGTAGTAACCACAAATTTCTGTTCTTCACTTATTGTCAGGAATTCAAACTGTGTCAGCACAAGGAGTATTTATAAAAAAAAGACATCAGACAACAATAAATGATTTTATACTTTGTACTTGTGTCTTTGTTTTTCTTCTGTTGAAACACGACAGCGCTCACTTTGACATCCAGTCATCATAGAGCAGCACAAACAGGACTGATGGGAGTAAATCGTGCTTCAACATGATTGGGTGTCTTCCAAAACATCTGACTTCCTTCAGATGTACTACTTCAATGTTTTTTTGTTTGTTCTTTTTTTCATGAACTTAGTCAAACCAGCCCCTGCTGCTGCAAGAGAGACAGGATGTGAATCAGAAGACGTTTTCAAACTGACCTAACGTGGTTCCAGCCATCTGAGACAAATCATCATCTTCTTTCATACCAATTCATTTTAAACTAAACATGAACTCATAACTGTTATTTTCCCAAGTGTTCCTTGGAAGTGGCAGATGGTTTTCTCGACCTGAAAAAGGCAACTGACTGTCATCATGACGTTCTCCTGTTTCAGTTGTCTCTGTAGAACCACTTGCTCAGAGGGAGTCCAAAGGCTGCTCTGGATTGTCGGGTTCTCTGTTGAACCTGTAAGGTCCAAACCGTACCTTGTTCAGGCTGTGTGATGACATATGTTGTAAACAGCTCTATACAAATAACATTGACTTGAATTAAAAGTAACTGACTGGTAAGAGTTATATCTTCAGACTAGAGAGCAGCTTGGGGGAGCCGACCAAGTCGTTCCTTTAAAACGATACAGTGGCTGTTCTTCACCGTTGGTCTGCCACGGTTCGCCCACAGACCAACTGTCCCAGCTGTGTCTCTGAAGGACAGTATCATCATCATCATCATCATCATCATTAACAATCAGACACTTCGCTGCTGCATACAAACAGGCTGCGACAGCAACGGACACAACGGCTGGCCAGTGGCATCGCTGTCCCAGCTTGAGAAGATGCCATCTACTCATCTTTGAGAACCTTTCTTATTTTTCTTTTCTCTAATTAGTCTGCAGAGGAGTTGACAGTTAAGCCTCTTTCCATATGTATCTAAACACAAGACAGTAATGGAGTAGCATCATAGTCCTACACGTGGACATTCAGCTTTGGAGCGCTGTCTAAACTCAGTGATTGGCGGGACTAAGTGAGCAGACTGAACCGAGGCTGCAGACATGTTCAGCTGCAGTAGCTGAAGTTCTCCTTGTGCATCACTATGGATGTGTTTTGTCACAGTATCTCAGTAGTTTCATGACTGCAGTGTATTGTGGCTTTATGAGAATGAACACAGTGCATTTTGATTATATTTAAAAAGCGCAGCAGGGACCAGATTTTCAGAACATCAGTTTCATGTTCTGTGTTAGAACTGTGTTGGACTGTATCCATCTAAAAGGCAGGATTTCTAACTGTTGTGGTAGATCAGTGCATATTTCACAAGAGCAGCACTTGAGTCACTGTGTTCAGCTGAATGTCGCGTCACTTCCTCCTCAGCTGCTGAGTGGGAACAGTCACATGACCACCAGTCGTCTGTCAGGTGGATGTGAGCATGCCTTGTCAAAACTCTGTCATTGTGGGTGACTATTTAAATGTCATACATTTGTCAGTAGGGTTAGGGTTACATCTGTGTATATGAGGAGCCTAGCACCATGGACAGGTGACTGGTAGGTGTGCAGCCAGGTGAGCCTCCGGTACTGATGGACTGTTAGAGTGGATGAAGTTCTGGATCGTATCACTATGAAACCTGCAGCGTGTGGAACTGTTTGTATTTTTAGTGAGATTGTACGTCCTGATTCATACATTTATAGACAGATGAGCAATTCAAACCCTGAAGTCAGTTTCATTTCCCATTTCTGATAAAACATCATAATTGGCTGTAATTTCATCTGCACCGTTGCTATGGTTACCTGCAGTCTGCACCTACATCCTTCATTTAAATGAAGGCTGTTTTTATCACATCATTTCTGTCGTCAGATCAAGAAGAACTTAGAATTTGTTGCACCACGTCTCTGCTTTAAATCAGCGCCCACTCGTCTGCCTCGGAGCTCGTCTCGCTGCTTCTCCTCCTGCTGGATCTTTTCCAAACCAACAGGGAATCCCTGAACCTCCCCTTTCTGCAGAGCTGGCAGCTCCCTCCTCCCTCCTCCTTCCCTCCCGCTCTCCTTCCACCTCCTCATTTGATGATCTGCATTGCAGTGCCAGCCGTCCTCCCCCTCCTCTCCTCCTCCAGGTTGATCTCTGCAGCAGCGAACAAACAGCAGGGCGATCCTCTCAGTCTGAGACTAAACATGCATCTCTAGCCTCCTCCTCCTCCTCCTCCCACCTCCTCTCTCTGCATCTCTGTCTCATCCTGATGCCACAGCGCCCTCTAGAGAGCAGAGAGAGGACATCACAGCCAGCTGCCTCATCAGGTTCCTGCAGGCTTCACTTCCTGTTTTTAGAATCAGTGCCAGCTACAGCTGATGATTTCACCCTTTTAATGTTTTCATTTTTTATGTTTTTAAAAGCATCAAGAAACTGCATTTTTTTTTAACTTAAAGCTGTAACAAGAAGAACTAAAACCCCGTTTAAATGTTGAACCTTCACTCTTGACCTTCGGGAGCTCTGACCTACGAGCTTCAGCCTGGATCAGGGAAGCAGCTGGTTGTGGTGGTGGTGGAGGGCTAGCTGGTTAGCTGGTTAGAGTTAGAGTTAGGTTTTTAAATCTGTCTCGATAACTTCCCCTGCCGGGCTACAAGGTGGCGCAGTTGGTTAGCACCGTGGCCTCACAGCCAAAAGGTTGCCGGTTCGCGTCCCGGTGGGGGCACCGGGATCTTACTGCGTGGAGTCTCCATGTTCTCCCCGTGCAGCGTGGGTTCTGGGTTCTCCGGCTTCCTCCCACAGTCCA
>NW_007579003.1:0-18449 GCF_000690725.1 Stegastes partitus
AGGTGCGAGGACCCGTCCATCGCCGCTTGCGGCTTTAATTTATCTGGAACTCCCAACTCTTGGATGAGAGGTGAAACGTCTTCAAGGAACTCAAGCAAGTCCAGCTGCTACGATTAAACAACGAGAACAAGCATGACCTGGATGACTGAGCATCTTCACAGACATTTATGACGTCGGTTCTGTTGAGACGCAGCGTGTTGGAATAATGAGTCCTTGAGGTGTAAAAGAACGGAAGAAATGTTTCTATTCCTGCTTCGGTCCACACAGCTCCTGTGTTCGTCCTGCATGCTACCATCACGCTGCCATTAAAAGCGAGCTGAGAGTGGACCCGGTGCAGAGCGAGAACCGCCGATGAGTCAGACGAACCACCAGAAACACAATCAGCAGCTTCATTGTTTTCTCGACGCTGTGACGCGCGGTCACTACTTGAGGTTGAGCTAAATCCCGCCGTTGCAATCACTATTTTGAACGTGGTGATTTGGTCGTGGTGTAATTGTAGATTTGACGAAAGGCAGAGATTTATTTATTTATTTCCCCCCTGTTGTAGCTGCGTTTGAATGTGAGCCTGATTCGTGTCCAAACGGGGGGGAGACGGATCTGTGCTGCTCCAGAACAACAACAGCAGCTGAATGGAAATGGAGGCAGCAGTTTGGAAAGACAAGAGAAACACCCGTTTATATGAGCTTAAATCAACCTGTGCTACATAATACACACGATACCTCTCATTTTAACCTCTAATATAGACGATAGCCACGAGCTTGTTAGCTCAGATTAGCATGAAATGCACAAACTCTACCAACAGCTGGTCTTTTTTTTCCATTTTTAGGCAAATTTAAGATAATGTCCTTGTACCTTGTTTAAGCACTACGATATTTATCTTTCTATTAAAGGCATATTTTCAAAAATCTAATGTTTTCGTGGCTGTTATTGTGTGTCCCAGATATTGAATTAGTTTATCTTCATACCCTCCCTGTTCTGTGTGAGTCTCGTATCCTCCTTAATTAAGGTTATTTTTAAAACGAAGAAGATTTCGACATGTTAAGGAGTCACACTTTCACATGACACACTGGAGTGAGTCGATGGAGAAGGGCAGATCTGTGAAGAGAGAAAAAAACAAGTATGAAAAGAGAAAACAGTGCGAGGGATGGGGTGATGATACAGAGATTGGGTGATAAATCTTGTTCTGATCAGGTTTCTCTGGTGCCCTCACACCTCAGTCTCTTTCTTGGGGTAATTAATCAATCCCAGACTGGAGCCATTGATCGGCCTCTTGTAGCCCTCGGTATGTTTACACTCCTCGATTGTATTTGCCACTAAGCCCCTCGCTGCCGCTCAATCTCATCGGCAGAAAATGTGACACTCCGCCCTCTGATGCCATCAGCGAAACAGAGCATCGATTGACATCTCGATGAAAATCAATCTACTTATTTTTTTTTACATTTTTTTTTTTTTTTTTAGTTGCATTGGGGGATTTGGTTTTGTCATAATCCTTTGTTGTAATCCTGCACTCCAGGCTGTAATAGATAAAGTTTTATTGAGAGCGATCAGAACCATCCTGGGATAGGAGGAGTCACTTCTGCAGAAACGTTCCTCAAAAATCGTCTGTATATTCATAATGCGGAACATTTCAGGTACGTTCATCATTAACAACACACCCAGTGACCTTTAAATATGTAGACACAGCTTATTCGGGTTATTATGATGCTGTTAGGTCATTTAATCTGCTGTGTTAAAGTCGTGGTGCAACAATTTAAGCCACACTCAAAAAGTCCTGCATTTAAATGAGCTGGAGAAGTAAAATACACAAATATTGTTATTACCGATGCAGTTGGGTTTTCATTTTGCATATACTGCTGGAAAAATGCATCACATTTTACGAATCGGTCACATGTTTCGTCTTAATCAGCAAAAGCATGAATGCATTAGTGTTTTATTTTACATTATTAGAAGTATAGCAAACGATTAAAACAGTCAGATTTGCACACTTTGAGTGCAGCGCTTCAGTAAATGTATTCATATTGATCCCATCATTTTAATACAGAGATTTTTGTTCCAGCTTCCCTTCTGAATTAGTAATCTGGAGCCTGTGCAGAACATTTTCTCATGTTGTTCAGATCTTAAACCAATGCTGTGTTTCCCTCTTTGTGCTTCCACAGATGGTGTTTTATTGCTGAGCTGCAGGCAGCTGGATAGCAGCACACAGAGCTACAAAAAGGACAACAACATCTCTGGAGGAAATCCACTTATTTGTTTAACTCAGAAGCCTAATATTAACTTCAGCTAAACTTTAGAGGCGTTCATTCACTTAGTGAGGAGTTTGTCCTGCATCGAGTTACAGGAGGAGCGATCACAGCGACCAGATGAGGTTATACGACAGTGAACTCATCCTTCAGTCAGTTAAACGATGTTCTAATATGATGCAGAGGATTTTAAATGCATCTAAAAAATCTGCTAAACATCCCAACTTTGGTGTAAAAACACTAACATCCTCCTTTAAAATATAAATTAGTCAGAACTAAAATCTGTACTCAGGATTCCAGTGGCGTGGACATAACAACAGTTCAGTCTGATTATCAGACCATGAAACCCTAACTGACTGTCATCAATCTGGACCAAACAATTCTGGTGCAATATTCTGAAGTGAACCGTTCTCACGTCTGCCACTTTCTCTCCCAAATCCGTCTGACTTTCTGTATTGTTACCGAACCTCCCAACTGGATGCAACTCGTGATTCAACGTCTTATTCAGAGGCAGATGACATGTCTGGCTCTGAGCTGCTGCTGGAGGACAGGAGGAAGCTGCAGACAGAGAAGCATGATTATTGGATTAGTAACATGAAGAGCTGCACACATCGATGCAGTCGTTTGCAGCACTTTCATGAAACAGCTTTTATTTATTTTTTGCTGCCACTTAATGTTTAAAAAAAAAAAACAGAAGCAACGAGAGAAAAAAAATGTTGTTATCATGGTTGTAAAAAAAACAACACTTTGTGTGAGGCTCGTATCATCAGAGGCACAAACAGAATGATGTGTTGGAATATTGAGGAAAGTCGCTGCTTTGGTTATAAAAATAAAATTAAAAATACGTGGTGACGTTTATCAGAAACAAGCAGGATGAACAAAAGATACAGAATCACTGGAATATTGTTTTTATGCTTAAAGAAAAACCTGAATGTGATCAGTCATATTTCAGAGGAACAGATCTGTTTCTCCTCTTCATAATTCATCATGTCTGTATTGATCTGGTGATCGTGTCCTCTTGGCAAAATTTGCCCTCATAAAATATGTCATCACAGCGACATTTGCGCCTTCTTACACTGAAATGAAACGACTAATGTTTGTGTTCCATCTCCACAGAGTTCAGAAACCGGCCTGTAGGAGGTGCTAGAACATCCATGCAGAAGCTTTACCTGCCTCCTCCTGCAGAGGGCCGGAGCACCTGGAGGAAACCGGCACAGGTGCAGGGAGAAGCTGAACCTTCCTGCTGTGGTGTCGACCACTGCTCCACCTGTCCAGAATATCCACTTTTCACCCTCCAGGAAGGGATTCTACAAGCTGCCATGCTTTCCTCTGACCCAAAGTGTTCTGGAAGCTCCGTCTGAACAGTCTCAGATGTACTTTGAGGCCTTTTTTACGTCCGCAGATCTGAGTTCGGTGTATTATTTCATGAGTCAATGCACGGACACCCACGGAGTACATTGAGAACATTCCCTCCCACACTGCTAATAAAAATGAAATTAACAAAACAAACTGCAGCACAGCGACAGAAGGACACGAGCACACAGTTAAAGGGTTTTAAGAAGCAGCTTTCTGGTCAAATGGAGGCAAAAATAATGCAAAAGCAAAAAAAACAAAACAAAAAAATGAAACAAAGCAATCACACCTTGATTTGCACTTGAATGAAAAAGCGCTGCTCCGGAGCGCCGCCTCAGTCCCACCCAGGACAACTGTGATTGCGTTTCCATCTTAAATACAGTACAGGAGCAGCTTTGAGTGGGTGGTGTGGTAACGCGCTGCCCCCCGCTGAGCTGAACTGTCGAGTCCAGCCTTTTCACCGGCTTTTCAGTGGGAAAGAAAAACAAACACCCAAATTCTGAAAGAGCAGAATGTGGGAAAGAAAAAATAAAAGCAGCAGCGAAGGCCGAGCATCCTCTCACGGCTCCAGCAGCACACATGGCGTCGCACCAGTCGACCGACGCCCGGGTGTCACTGGTCACATCATGGTTCTGTTGGTATTCCTGGCCGGTTATGAGAGCTCCATTCAGTTTCCTTCTCATTCACCACAGACTCTCCTTGACAAACCTGTCTCAGCTTTGATTGTCATAACGACAGTTGAACCCTGCTTAGCCAATCAGGTCAGGCTACATAAAGGTCATACATATTTCATGCAGCATCAAACTTATCTGACAAAGGCGGTTGTTTTTTCCCTTTTTTTTTTTTTTCCTCTTTTTTCTTTGTGAATTGAAATCACGCCCCGGATTTCATTAGACACTCGGAAAGCCTCCGGTCCGTGGTCAGATGGGCTGCATGTTTTATTCATGTCCTCTGAACATCTGCTTGTCCGGGTGTCAAAAATCATCAGACTCCCAGAGGACTCCTGCCTGACTGGCTGTAAATGAACTCCGAAGCTGAGACTCAAAACAACCTGTCAGAGCTCCTCACCACCAGAGGAATCTCTCAATACAGTGGCGGAGGTGAGGGGAGTGATGAGAGCCAAGCACGGACACATGCGAGCTCCTGATTCTCTCCATCTAATATTTAGACTCTGATTCAGTGCGATGCTGCGGAAAGCTTCTAATACATGTTATGTGTGTGTGTGTGTTTTTTTTTCTTCCCACAGCTTTTTGGTGCGTTTTGACACTGCTGTTCACTCTGGCTCCTGGTCGACAAGTCTCCCTGAGTCACTGGAGGCTTGTGCCAACTGGAGGGAAAGAGCCTGACCGCTAACAAGTGCTCACTGACTCATAGCCGCCACAGTATGTCCCACTGTGTTTGTGCGTGTGTGACCGAGCGTGTGCGTTTCACATACTATTCACTTACATGCCGGTCTATTTAGCACTTTGCACCCATCCCACAGAAAACGTGTCGCTTTAGCGGCGGCCCTGTGCGTTAACTCACATGCACGGCCCTCCAAAACCACTGTCACCTGCATAAATGAAGCATTTAAATAAAAGCAGGAAACAGCGAGAGAGGGGGGAATAAACATGACAGCTCAAGCAATGAAAACAAGGATGTCTTTTTTTTGGTTTGTTTTAAAGGGAAACCTGGAGCACAATAACATTTACTGTGTGTTCTGTGAATGAGGCATCAATAAAATATTGGTTCTTGTGCTTAAATGAGGTACAGTGGAGGAAAACATGTCAAAGGAAGCAAGGCTGCAGTAGTGGAAGGCTGAAGGAGGAGGCTTTTAAATCCACTTAATGATACATCTCGCCTACTTTATTAAAAAACGTGTAATTAAAAGAAAAAAAAGAATTAGAATGAAAAATGGTCTCAATAAATGTTGGTTTTGTTTGACCTTCCTGTACGCCTCCACCAACCTGACATTATTGTGTGGCAGCTTTTCCTCTTTAGATGATATTAAAAACCTTCCTTAGCTGATATTTATATCTAATTATAATTGATGATTAACTTACATACGATCATGAGTTTCCTGGAGAACATGAGGTGAAACCTGTTTAACCTCAGCTGTCGCCAAACGTCACAGAGGCGAGAAAGAGTAAGAGAAGCCTTTGAAACGATGTGCATTTGTACCGAGTCCGGGTTGAAAAGTCAACCGAGCACAAGAGTTTAGTTATAAACCATCAATACGGAGGGATAAATCAGCGTTGTGGATGCTCGCTCTGGAAGTGGGCGCTCGGCTCAGAGACTATAAAACCACAGTGAGTCAAGTCGTCCTTATTTATACAGCACAGTTAAAACAACAGACAGTGAGCCACGGCGCTGTCCAGCAGAGATTAACATCACAACCTGATATTACAGTGAGAATCTGCAGCACTACTGTGGATATGGTACAAATTAACTCACTTAATGAGGTTAATACGGTTCAAAGATGCATGCACAGAAAACCCAACAACCCTGTAGTGAGCATAAGTAAAAGTAGATGAAAAAATAAAATAAGAAATGAAAAGCTAAAAGGATCACTGTGCACCTGGAGGTTTCCCCCAAAAAAAAAAAGAAAGACACCAAAGTGCTTGTTTGTGCATCACATGACTTATTAAACCCGTTAATGCAGAAAACCAGGTGATTCCTAAAAAGTTCACAGTTTTTCATGTTGCCATCAACAACAAAAACAAAACCATCCATCCATCATCTCTACACCTTAATCCTCACCAGGCTCATGGGGGGCTGGAGCCTATCCCAGCTGACTCAGGGTGAAGGCAGGTTCACCTGGACAGCTAACCAGTCTATCACAGGGCTACACTTAGAGACAGACAACCAAGCACACTCACATTCACACCTACGGACAATTTACAATCACCAATTAACCTCAGCATGTTTCTGGACTGTGGGAGGAAGCCGGAGAACCCGGAGAGAACCCACGCTGCACGGGGAGAACATGGAGAAAGATCCCGGGTGTCCTCACCGGGACACGAACCAGCGACCTACTAGCTGTGAGGCGACAGTGCTAACCACCTGCTCCACCGTGCAGCCCTAACAAGAAAACCTTGGACCCCCTTCATGTCAACACTGACGTGAGCGTTAACTCTGTGTGATTCAACTTCATCCCTGTTAAGTTTAATGATTCATCCTCATTAGACCGCCGGCCTGGAATCAAAGACGCCATGATGTGTCTTCAAACTGAGATTCACTTTAATCTCCTTACACCAGCCTGGTTTCCTTTTGTCCCCTTTATCTGGGCTACCTTGACTGAGCAGACCCTCCTGAATCAGACATCTTCACCTCTTTCTGTCTCAAGTGCCAAAAACACACCGTACAGCTTCCTTCATCACTGTTCTTCCTCCTAATCCTTAAAGTCTTTGCAGAAGAACGTCACATCTGTGCACATCTGGCCCGCTCTAACAGGATGTGCTTATTTGTCCTTGACATGTACAAACAAGGAAGACGTTCAGTCTATATGCTCCGTAGTTATGTAACTCTATTCTTTTCTTTTATCTCTTACACTGCTGTTGTATCCTTTCTGAAATAGAAAATGTATGAACAGATCAGTGATGAAACGAGGAGCCACAGGAGATTCATGAAGATAACAGCAGAGCTTTGTCGCTCACAGTGAAACCTTTAAGTTGAATGCGTCTCACTTAAAGCACATATTGCATAAAGACATCAGATGACCTTTAAACAGTTTTGTCTGTGACAGTAGGAGGGAACGTGGCTGCTTACTGTGGATTTTCAAAGCCATATCTTTTCAACTCTTTCTGAGCTAATGGTCACATTTTGCATGAGCGACTAAGACAGAATTTAATTTGTGCTGCAATCAAAGCGTCCCTCCTCCTAAATAAACAGCACTGTGTGTAGTTTTTCTTCCTGTCCACCTGGCAGTGAGTCGCCATCGACAAAGTGACATCCTCTGCATTCATGAGCACATCATCATCTGCCCTCCTCACCAGGAATCAGCCCTTCATCACTCAAACCTCGCCGAAGCCTGACATCATTTTAATGACCCTAATATGACACCAGTGCCACCGGATTCTCCTTTAATGAGCACGCGCTGATGGTGAATTCACATTGGTAATTAATAAAGTGATTTCACCCTCTTTTCTTTCTAAATGCCTCAGCATTCATTTCATCAGTATATCTGTGTGAAGCCATCCTTCACTGCCAGCTCCTACTGACTCCCCTCTTCCTTTCACTGGCTCTATAGATTTTCTCCAAGTGATAAATTGGACGCGGGGAGCCACTGAGGTGTGACCAGGTGCCAAAGGAGTATAGCTTTTTGTCTTAAATGGGCCTAATTATGCTCAAGACCTTTAGAGCTGTTTGGATAAGCGCTAATAACATGTTGTGGGATGGAACGCTGCAATAATCAATAGGAAAAGTAATACATACTGCATTAAAGCTCGGCTGAGATTTCAACAAAAGTCGCTCCCTGACTCCACAAACACACACAGACACACAAACAAAATGAAATAGTCACGCTTCAACGCTCCCAAGTTGCATCAGTGTTTGTATGTTGTTCACTTTCTCTCTTTTGATTGAAGAAATGCATGGATTCCATCCCATCCATCACCTCCAGCCCTCCCCTCACTCTCCAAACCCACAAACGAGCAACGGTTAATTTCTGCCCATTCTCTCCTGTGGCACCACGGAGGCAGAAACTTGTGCGACCGACTTTGAGCTGTAGACTGTAGTTTTTCTGGCAGAAAACCTTCCGTCGTGGGTTTTTTTATTCCTGCGGTGAGAAGCTGGACATGAAACCGCTGCACGGATTCTGCAACGCTTAAAAGTTGTGGATGGTGACTTTTACGCGTAAACATTTGAAGGACTGTTTCATCTCCAAAAGTTGCAGCACGATACCAGAGCGGCTCAGATTCTTCCCTCTGCTAAAATATCGCCCACAATCAGGCTGGACGACCATCCACTCGGGAGAACACCGCGAATCCGCAGAGCGCAGATGATCGCAACTGGTGTTTGTGGCGTCGCGCTGGTGCTGGTGCTGGTGGTTCTGATTCCGGTCGTGGTGAACTCCGCCGGACCTCCCGCCCGCTACGAGATGCTCGGATCCTGCCAAATGGTGTGTGACTCCCACGGGACCGCGGCCACGGCCACAGCCAAGGCAACCAACCCGATCAAAGACAACCGCCTGGTCCAGTCGCTCCCCACGTTCATCCAGGGTCCTCAGGGAGAGCCGGGGCGCGTCGGGAGGGTGGGCCCCAGGGGTCCGGTTGGAGAACCCGGGCCACCCGGACCTGCTGGTCCACCCGGGGACAGAGGGGCACCTGGTCCACCGGGTCCACCCGGTGCGCCAGGAGCAAATGGGCCAAATGGAGCGATTAGCGCAGCCACTTACAACACCATTCCAAAAATTGCGTTTTACGCAGGACTAAAGAAGCAGCACGAGGGATATGAAGTGTTGAAGTTCGACGACGTTGTCACAAACCTTGGCAACCACTACGATCCTTCTACCGGAAAATTCACCTGTTCGATACCGGGGATTTACTTCTTTGTTTACCATGTGCTGATGCGAGGCGGGGACGGAACGAGCATGTGGGCTGACCTCTGTAAAAACAACCAGGTAGGACCACTCAGTGTCATCATGAAACTATCTTTTATTTGGCTTCACTTGATTCTGTAGTCTTTGCTTGTAACATTCAGTACAAACACATCATTTGACAGACGATCACTTTTTGCGTTTTTACGCACAAGCAAGACGCACAAATCAGGTTACAATGAAGTTGTGTGAAGATTGTTTAAAGCTTGAAATGAAAATCCCTGATTGAGCTGTCCGCGGTGCTGATTTCAAAATCACCAGAAATGCTCGATTTGCCTTCCAGGTGAGAGCCAGTGCCATCGCACAGGACGCCGACCAGAACTACGACTACGCCAGCAACAGTGTGGTTCTTCATCTGGAGCCCGGGGACGAGATTTACATCAAGCTGGACGGCGGGAAGGCGCACGGGGGCAACAACAACAAGTACAGCACCTTCTCCGGCTTCATGTTGTACGCTGATTGAAACACGGAGGGGAGGAAAGAGCTGCTCTACATTTAGCTTGCTTCACTGCTCGTGCTCAGTTCAATGTCAGCCGGATTATTAGAGACAGAGCTCACCGTTTCTGTATTTCAAAAGAACCAGGAGAGATGTGGAGGAAGTCATGCAAAAAAGAAAACAGCGTCCTGCAATATGACAAGCTGACAATGTAATTACAGGAAAACAATAATGAATTTTATTTTGTACAGCCCTGAGTTGTACTCATGTCAGGTTGATTAGTGTCGCTTGTGCACCCTGAATGAACTGTTAGGCTTTGCAAATTAAGTTTGCCGATATGTCAAACAAACTGTAGCTGCTGTGGTAACATAAACTGAGTGACTGTAGATTGAGAGTTCAATGTATTGACCCCTAGCGATCAATTATAGATGCTGATGTTGTACTCACATACTCTGTTTGCGGTGTTGTTAGTCCACTTGTGTGCTTTACTTTCCAAAGAATATGTCATAGTTGTTGCATTTTGGGTGAAAATGTTAAACGCTGTAGTTATGCATGTCTATAAAAGTTGACATTTTAACACTGTGCAGCATAAAGAGGCTTCAAAGAAAAACAAGCGTCTGTAAAGGGCCATGGTGATGCTCGCTGTCACAAAACGGATCATTTTTCTTGTGTGTCGACATGACATCTGGTTGGGGCGACAGGGTGGTCTGGTGGTTAGTCACCATCTCAAAAACTGGCCGGCCGCGCTAACAGATATGTTTCCTCGAGCTCGACAACATTCATCAATCTGCTTGCTGATTATCACGCCCCTCCAGATCGGGCCGCCGCTTAAAATATAACGTCAAATTAAATCCTCTCACTCACTTTGTAATCCTCTCCCAAGATTAATCAAAGTTATATAGCTGTTCGCGGCTCGCACAGTCAGCTGTGGCGATCGTGCCATTGATCATGTGGTGAAGTCACCCTGTGAGGCCACCTGTTCCCAGATGAGAGGAGAACATGTCCTTCATCTGGGCCTGCCAGCCACTCAGCCTCCCATAGACACACAGACTCCCAGTGAGGGGCAACAGGACAACTCATCTAACACAGCCGCATTGTGTCAAGAGCAGAGCAGCATACTGATTACCAACACGCTCATTATTTCCCTCCCATGCAACGTGTTTGCAGAAATGTCACTTACAAATACAAATAAAGCGGCTATGACATTGACATTGAAATTAAAAAATCAATTAGCACCACAGTTGTGAGCACCGCTGCAGAGAACCTGTAGAGATTGGAGATATTTATCCTCCACTGTAATCACATTCTGCAAACAAACGATATTTCCCGTGGCATAAATGGGGCTAAAACTCGACTGCTCGATGAGAGGCACTGTGATCACGCAAGGCTCCTTTATATCGCTTGCTGACAAAGTGAATAATGTATGATTACATATATCAAATCAAGTTTTAATTAATAAAAAAAAAAATCTCTATTAAAAATGCTTTTGGCTGGATGAAACAACAGCCTGGAATTATTTTGCTTTAGAAAGATGAAGTCATGAAACATTTCTCTTTGCTGACAATTTTAAAAAAGATTGAAATTAAAGACTAATTATGCACCAACTCTGTGAGCTTGTTGGTCTAAAGGTTCAAAAGCACATTAATCAACGGGTCTGGACGGTGCTTACTGCAAAGGTCTTCAAGTGTTCATCGTCATCTGAAGATAAAATCATAGCACCATTCCTCCTGTGTCATTTTGTTTTTTTGGGATTTATTTGAAGGTCAACCAGCGTTTAGGGTTGTCAATGAGGATCTTATCCACCTGGTGCTGTGAGATGCCCCTCATCAGCATCTTGGGCACGATGTTCTTCAGGATGTGAGAGTAGCCGTGGCCGCCGTACTTGGTCAGACGGTTCTTGGTGTGGATGTCGTGTGCGACCACGATCTTGTCCTCGTAGCCCTCCTTCACCAGCAGCGCCAGGCTGAACACGAGCAAAGAAACATGAAGTTATCGGGCTGCCTTCATGTGTGGCTAAATTCATCTTGTTCACACAGGAATGGATTCGCTCAGAGAACAAGAAAGACGGATTTGACCTCATAGTGGAGCACAAGAGTTACAGTTCAGGCTAAAGCGTGGACACAGAAGGTCGACCCAGAGCGGTGCTACTCACGCCTTCACTCTCTGGCAGTCACTGGGCATGTCTACGTCCAGGTTGTACGGGTAGTTCAGCATCTCCGTCCCAAACAGATCGTACTCCAGGTAACTTCCCAGCTTAGCGAACTCGAGCAGCTCAGCGTCATCGAAAAAAGTCCTGCAGGAGGGCGACAGAAAGCCAACACAGTCAGCGAGTGATGCCGTATTTTAACTTGATGGAGGGTAAAATTAAACAGAAGCAAACCAGCTTGTTTCCGAGACAGAATAAAGACATGATCACAAAACCATTTATTAGAACTTCTCTTCATCGGTAAAAGTTCTGAGAGGTGAAGGCAACATTATGACCTGCAACAAAAACACCTGTAAAGTGGTTTTCATGCTCAAAACGACCTCGTTTGTTCTACTTGTGTAAAAACGTCCTCCTGTTAGACGGCACTGATCAGTTAACAGCTCAAAAAAACAGCAGAAAGGGAAGAAAAAAAACAGCAAAAAGAGCAATTTAGTGTCTCTGTAAGCGCCTCATGAATAAAGAAAAAGAGGAAAAGGTTTTACTTCATGTTACACTCATTTAAATCATTATTACGCATGTTTTTAATGATTACAATTTAATATCTTTACCTGCATTCAACAGTGGTAGCAGGAAGAGAGAAAGGAAGTAAAGGTCAGGGGTCGGCCAGACACTGGAGTTCCCCTAAAATCTAATTTACCACCAATAACGCCTCAGACTGTAGATATGAGTGTGTCTGTAGGGATAATCTAACACAATGTTTGTGAAACAATGCTGATAGTAAATAACATCTTCTGTGAGGAGGATCTTCACTGCTTCACACGTGTCCGACCAAACGGACACGTTGTTGTTGTTGTTCTCAGACAGAATCCTTCTTTATGCATTTATGTTTAGTAAGAAGGAGAAGAGCCGTCAGACAGGACGTAGCGAGGCCGGCAAGAGCAGCTGCTCTAATTCTGTCTGTATTAACAGACTTGTCAGGGACCTTCTCACCTGTCCAGGTGAGACATGACAGTTTTGCTGATGTCACCGCCGGCCTCCTGGAGAATCCGAATGACTTCAGCTGGGGCGGCGGGATTCCTGCCGGGATGGATGATGACGGGACAGCCCAGCTGAGCCTGAGCGTGGGCTGAGGCCCTCAGCACCTTGGCCTCGCTCTCCGTGATGGGCCAGCAGGTGCCGATTTCTCCGATCACGCCGCATCGGATGTCTGTGCCGTCGGCGCCGTGGAGCACCTCGCTGACGATGATGTCTGTGAGCTGACGGAGCAGAAACGAGGAGTTAGAGGAGGACGACATCACTCTTCATAAACGGGCAACTGACACATCAGTGCATCAAGACGACGGTATCTGATTTCTCTGCTGCCTTCTTAAAAACCTGAACACTTGTTAGGTTTGACTGATAACATCTAAATATCCATGAAGAGCAAACACACGCTCTCAGTGCGCCGCTACCAGAAGGTGACACTGAGCAGCCAGAAATCCATTCAAATCTATCAGAAGATACAGAAGGAATCCCTGCACATCAACAAGCCAGTGAGGAGCGAGCGGGTGATGGATCAACCTGTCTGCACAACTTATGTATGTGCTTCATTTTCCAATCCTATGACTGAGCAATAAAGACCCGGCGGCTGGTGTCGGACCCGTCACACTGAAGCAGCTCACACCCTGTGGAATAAAGAGTTGAAAACTTTCTGACTGGAGTCTGACCGCTGACCGGGCCTCACCTTCTCCACACTCATCTTCTTGGTGGCTTCAGTGTGGGTGCAGTCCACATAGAACCCGGCCCCCGCGATGACGTGGACCCCGGTGTCCTTGGCCAGCTGCCGGAGGGTGGGCAGGTCCCGGTCGATGCCGGTCGTGGTGTTTTCCACGATGGTGCCCCCGCCGGCCTTCCTGTAGGCCAGCAGCTCGTCCCGCACGGCGCCGGTCTCCTGCTGCAGCAGCAGGTTCTCGTGGCAGCTGTAGGGGTTCTGCCGCAGCCAGTGCATGTGCTGCATCTGGAACGGGTTCTCCGCCACCGCCTCGTCCCCCAGGGGAGGGGGGAAGTAGCAGCACTCGAAGCTCATGGTCAGGTGCTCGTGGGTCATGGTGCGGCCCAGCTGGTCTGGATCCAGCAGGCCCAGGACGGTCTGGACCTTCCCGCTCAGCGCTGACATGCTGCTCTGATCAGAGTTCTGCTCAACCTGAAGAGACAAACGGTGCTGATTTATTTACAAGTGAGACAGTGTGAGTGCAGGTAGAGCTGTGAGCACACCTGGACCTGCTCAGGTGGTAACTCATTGACCAGCTGCTCTGACTGCAGCATGAGGACCTTTGGACTCAACAGGTCCTCATTTAACCTGTGCAGGTCCAACAGCCACATTATTCACATTATTTACTCGGTACTTGTTCCAGTTTAATAAAAGATTTCAGGAACCACCTGCAGCCTGGAAACGGTGAAGTTAGAACTGTGCACAGGAAGTTAGAACTCCGTCACATCAGCGGAACCAGACGTGCACTGGGCTCACGGCTGCAGCAGCACCAACAGTTCGATCCAGTTTAAACCCTGAAATGTTCATAAACTACTGAATCAGTCTGCTGACCTGCTTTCTTCTGGTTTCGCTCCACTTGGACCACCAGCCGAGCACCGACAGCTGAGCTCCTGCGCGTGTGTCGCGAACGAAGCGGCTCCTGGAACCGACTCCCGGAGCGGAACGAGCGGAACATCCGAACCGCCACCAGGACGGCGGGAGGAGGACAGAGGAGCAGGTGAACCTGCTGCTGGTGGAAGTGAAGCATCCGGGACACCACGACCGCCTGGACCGACACCCAGAGCTCCGTCAGACCGTTTGGGCCACAGGCTGTGATCCCAGTGAAACAGAACCACTGATGAAGAAGTGTTCATATAAACATAAATATCATGTTTATTGTTGATGTTTTGTTCCTTATCAGCTCATTTTACACATAATTTTAGGTCATAAATTAATTCAGGCATCAAAAAGCCACCTTGAGTCGGTTCTGTTCAGTGAGTCGAGCCGGAAGAACCGGCTCTCTAAACACAACCGGACTTCCCAGCGGCAGATTAGCTCAGCAACATGGCGAGCTGAACCCCCGTCATCGCGAGAAATCACGAGACTACAGTCCTGACGGCCAGGTCTGCTGACAGGACTGTAGTCTCGTCCTGGCCGCAGACGTGGCCGTCAGGACAAATAAGGTCATTTTTAATTCAAATTTTATTATTTTATTTTTATTTTTATTTTGAAATAAACACATCTTGGGTACTCTACAATTATCCACGTATTTATTAATTAATAGTAGTTTTTCCAGACCGAAATTATGACACTACTACTACTAATAATTTTAAGATAACAAGAATGGAAATTCACCATAACATTAAATCATAACTGTTGTTAGAATCCTTAATATGAAATAAATAGTAGCCTATTTTCACATTTAGTCCTGAGAAAAAAGAAGTGAAATTTATTTGTAACTTCTACAAAATAAAAAAAAATAAAAAAAATAAAATAAATAAAATAAAATAAAAAAGACAACATAGTGGATGCACCTCTCTGGGGGGAAGGAAAGAAAGAATGTTATTGTTCTATTAATGATTAAAGATCATCTACTGGTGTTTTATACATGATATCTGATAAATTAATGATTTTTAAATGTACGCATTAATACAGGGCCACATTAGTTTGTCTTATTGCTGCATAGTCTCTAGTTATAAACCTTTATAATCCATTTGATTATACACTTTCATGTCAAATTTTAAAGTCCTTGATTTAAACCCACAAATCAAATCTTTGTCGCTTAAGACAAAACTTTAATAATCCCAAAACAAATTCTTGTGCCAGATATGGCTGGAAAAAATAACAATAACATAAAGATAACTGTAGTGAATATGAACGGTGTAATATGAGTAGTTTGTATAAAAGTTCTACATCTAGAGTCTGTTTTCTGTGAAAATAGTCCCTTCATGGCTTCAAATTGCCTCGTTCCAGCCTTAAAGGTCTCTGATTAATGATGCAAATCATCCAAAACCTTACTAATAATTTAATAACAATACATAAAACAATTAGTTATTAAACTGTACAATCCCCCTATAAAGGCATGTTATTAGAAAGTGGCTCAAAACACAAATAATTTCAAGCCACAACTGATTTAATAGATTTATTCACATTAGCACAAGAAGACGGAGAACATGTGAAGATGATGCAGCTTCGGGAGACAGACTGCGGCTCTCTCTGCTTGCTGCTCACTCAGCAGATGGTCTCCACAGCAGCATTTGGTCTGCCGGTGCGGGGAACTGCCCTGTGAACACTCACCATAGCACCGGCCATCCCTGCAAATGGCTGAGCACAATCCTCAGTGCTGCAGGGCCTCGACCGTCCATTTGTCAGCACGATGACGACGCTGCGGATCAGAACAATGAACACATGGGACCGTGTTCATGTTCAAAACGGATAAATGTCCAAGACGTAGATGATTGTTCTGTGCTTTCATTTCAAATTATTAAACAATGTGACATTTCAGGGTTCAGGACCAGATTTAAAGCTGATTCTCCTAAACTTCTCTTTTCTTTTACATTGCAGATTGGTGGAGAAAAGTTTGAAAAGGCACTTGTTTTGTGAAGTTTTATTTATTTCAGTCTCTGTTTTACTTCACATTATCTTATACAACGTGCCAAATAAATAACTATTGCTCAGTTTATTGTGCTGCGTAACTGTAGGAATACATGTGTGATTATATACTAAAGCTGAAACATACAATAACCAAAACTTAACTTCAAGAACCCTCATATTGAGACAAAATAAATAACAAAGATGTGAAATAAATCTTACAGGAAAACACCTAATGGGTCAATATATATATAAATATAATTTTAAAAATCTGAACAAACTTACACCATCAGAATCAGCTGTTTATTTGTGCAATAACTAGTATCTGTGATTAATTCAGGCAAAATTCTACCCACATGATATGAGTATTTCCAGGCCCTTAAACAGGTAGTTGAAATTTCAGACAGTTGTTTACATGACTTTTTTCAGTATTATTGAGCCCTTAAACCTTTATAAGTGCAGGAGATCTGTTTAAACCAAACTCGTACATCCCCTCCAGGTGTCACAGTCTAAATCCAAAGTCTCATTCTTGTTCAGCATCGTTTTTCTGTAGCTAGCTTTGACCATCAGTATCACTGGAAATATCATCAGACAGCACCGGCTCATCGTCTATGACGGAGTAACGGGAACAAGAATCGGCTCTGTGGGTGTGTTTTCTGTCCGTAGGTGTAGAGTGTGCTTGGTCTGTCTCTAAGTGTAGCCCTGTGATAGACTGGTTACCTGTCCAGGTGAACCTGCCTTCACCCTGAGTCAGCTGGGATAGACTCCAGCCCCCCATGACCCTGGTGAGGATTAAGGTGTAGAGATGATGGATGGATGGATCATCATGTGGGATAGTTGGTTGATCAAAACAAGTTATAGCAAATAAAAGGTCTGATTTCTACCAATACTCTGATACGTGGCTCATCTTTCCTCCACATTTCCTTCTGTGTCCAGGTACGTTTCTAATATGTTGACACTCACAAGATGCAGAAGTTTATTTACTCAGGGGATTAAATCTGTCATAATTCCTGCACAATTTCCTTCCTCCCCCATCGACAAGACAAGTATTGGATATCACACATCATCCTCGTTGTTTACCGCCTGACAATAAAACCGTGACACATCCAGGCGACCGATGCTTGTTTCCATCGTAGACTTTAAACTGTTGTGCTGTTGGGACTGTGACACATCCTGTGATGCTTAAAGCTGCTTATAAGAGAAACTAGATTTTGGCTTATTGAACCTGGAGTGGATGTAAATTATATTTGGTTGCAGTTTTTAGCAAATGTGTCTTTCAGCTCTACACATTTCACGTGGCTAGCTCCTTCGCAAATGAAGTTATGAAAAAGTAATAGGAACTGAAAATATATATATATTGTTCCCCTCTGTGTACTTCAAGGGCCTGTAAATATTCAAAGAACAAAGGTGCTTGCTTTATTAAATATATGAAAGTTACAGATCAAATGAACAGATCAGAGGCAGTCGATGATGTTTATTAACTACAATGAAGCAAAGCAACTGATGATAAGTTCAAAAGCTGCAGTCAGGAAAGAAAGGACGCCTGCAAAATGAATGCAGCGACTCAGGCATGATCCAGAGCGTTTGGAGTACTGTTACTCATGAGCCCAGAGTACCGTCCCACTCCGGGGTTCCTCATTAGTGACAAGAGAAGATGTCGCCTCCCATTTATCTGCACGGCTGACATGTTTCAGACGGACACAACCACAGGGAGATTCTCAGAGAGAGACATGACTAAAGCTCTCTGTCCAATTGGGACGGACCTCCTGAGACACGGATCAGCCACTGAAGACAATCTGAATTTCATGGAGAGTTTCATTTTGTGGCAACAATTTAAGTCAATATGCCCTAAATTTGGTAATGAAGTGCCTGAAACACCACATGTTGTTTGGTCTTTTCTGTATGTTTCTCTTTATGCATCTCTGTCATTTGGATCTGAATTAAGATGGAAACTGCTCGTAAGTAAAAGAAAAATTATCTGAAGATTTCTGCTTCAAGTCCGTCAGGATTTCAGATTTCTGGCAGCGTGTGGAGGAAGAGCTCCGTCAGGTGTTGTGGTCTGGTGCCCTCTGCAGTCAGACAGGAGGCACATACAGAAC
>NW_007579003.1:19549-37350 GCF_000690725.1 Stegastes partitus
TAAAATGTTAATACGAAGAAGCCCTGAGACTTCAAACCATGATGTTCATTATTCAGTTCAGTATTTTGAAGCAAAAATTGAACAACTAGATTAAAAAAGAGACATTTCAGATGAGTGTGTCTTGGCTGTTTCTAAGTTGTTAAACTACAGGCAGACTCTGTTTCCCTCTTGAAGCTCAGCCTGGCTCTGTGAAAGATGCCATCCATTTCATGCGAAGCGTCATGCTAATCCGTTTTCTACGCCTCCTCATGACCAGCAGCGTTCTGTATAAACGCCAGCTGCAGAGACGTCCTCTCAGTCCTGCGTCTGGAGCGAGAAACCAACTCCACCATGACTCTGAGGAGGTTTGCAGCTGTGGCGGTCACTTTGTTTCTGGGAACATGCATCGTCACAAACGGAAAACCAGCTCAAGTAACGCACGCCTTCTGCAGGATCACCTGGTAAGACTTCATCTATCTGTGACTGGTGTTTATAACGTACCGCTGCTACAGACACAGACGGACTCGAGCCTTTCTGTTCTCAGGTTAGTTGGAATCCCATGTGATCAAGTCAACACGGCCATCGTGACCCAGATTAAAGCCATGGGCTCCTACAAGGTAAAGGAAAGTTGTTAGATGAGACTTTATCATTTATTTTAGTGGCAGTATGTAGTTAATGTTGCTTCATATAATGCATTTCCATCCCAGCTGGGCCCGGTCACTCCAACACTGATCCAGGCCAACCACACCTCTGCGGTGGGTCAGGTGGAGAGCGTTAACTTCACCATGACGTCCACGTCTGTCAGCCTGGGCTGCCACATACAGGTAGGAAACCTGCATTAGAGCTACTGAGAACATTTTAAAGATCTAAACTAAAACAAACACGTTTGACTCGGTTCAGGGTTCCTCTGTGTCTGCGTTCTGGTTCAGCCTGTTTGATAACGGCACCAACTACTGCAACCTCCACAACGTCATACAAGGTAAGTTTGAACCTTTTAAAGCTTTCGTCCTAAAACTTCATTGAAGGCAAGTGTCATTATACTTTTACAAGTAAAAAAAAACCTTGAAATCTGAGTCAGAATCCAGTCGTAGAAGTTTCACACTGAGCTCCATCACTGCCTGTGTGTGTTCTGTCTGTGCAGGGAGCGGACTGACCAAAGCTCCAGGCTTCATCGAGTTCACTAACGAGTGGCTCTGCCTCGGATTCGGACTTTCTGCCTGCAAAGGGTCATGAAATCAGGAATGTGTGGTCTCATAGTCGACGTGTCTGTCCTGTCACACAACGTGGAGAATGCATCTAGTGAATAACACTGTGTTTGTGGGGAGAGTTTTTCCCTCTGAGTTAAAATACTAACACTGCTTTTGAATAATCACTTTGGTTTTGGGACACGTGAACTCAGCTGGACACGAAGACGTAGAAGTTAGAATTTACCTTTCATACATTTATTGTCACATAAGGTTGGAGGAGTTGGAAATAAATGAGGATATTTGTCGGAGCTCGTTTGTGAATTTCTGGCCCCAGCGTGCTCTGATCAGATTAAAGCTGTCATTGTTTTACTTTGCTGTGTTGTTGTTTTTTGTCTACTTTATATGTATGTTGGCGTCCTTAGAGCCTGAATCTGACGCGTAAATGACCTTCATCATATCGTTTAAATCAAGAAGGTGATGATTTTACAGAATATAAAATCAGGGTGTTGTTATTATCTGCTGACTGAACTGAGGATGGTTGTTATTATTTTGGTATTTATTGTTAGTTATATTTACAAAGCGTGATTGTGAATTAATCCCATGTAACCATAAGACAATAATATGATGTTCCCAACAGAAGCTGGTAAAAAGTATTTTAAAGATCAGCAGTAAACGAGATCCACACGTGCAGAACGTCACACGTCTTTATTGGTCATTTTCTACGTCTGTCTGGAAACTTCTCATTGTGCCATCTTGTCATGTCTTAGTTCCAGCTGTGGAGCTCGTCAGGCCTTACAGGTGGCCAGTTTGTAGCCCAGACAAGCCCACTCGTTGGTCATCTCCATGAAGCCTGGCTCTGAGATGAGTCCACTTGCTAGAATGAAAACATAAAAAGAAACGAGGTCATCCCAACATGCACGGCTCACACTGAGGTGGCTTTGCTGTCCTGGTTGGTTCACTCACCTGCCACCAGGTTGTAGAGGTTGCAGTAGTTGAGGCCGTTATCAAGGAGGCTGGTGAATCCCAGAGACACGGACTGGGCCTGATGAGTACGACAGGACGCACAGAAAACATAAATACATTATCAATCAACTAAGACATTTATTGGCTTGTTGTACTAAATATATACTTCATCCTTGAGCTGTGTGGTTTTAGAGGAACAAAAACAGAACAAAATTTGAACTGTGATAAAAAGTCATTCATCAGTGTGAAGTTGATCCTGTGTTGGACTTTCAAAATAAAATTCTTAATGTGTAGGATATTATTTACCAACTGATTTCTAAATAGTATTGAAACCTCCTGTTACCTTCACATTTACTGGATTTAATTCAAACCTCCAGAAAATTATCTATACACTGCTTTGTCCTCACCAGGGTCATGGGGGGCTGGAGTCTATCCCAGCTGACTCAGGGTGAAGGCAGGTTCACCTGGACAGGTAACCAGTCTATCACAGGGCTACACTTAGAGACAGACAACCAAGCACACTCACATTCACACCTACGGACAATTTACAATCACCAATTAACCTCAGCATGTTTCTGGACTGTGGGAGGAAGCCGGAGAACCCGGAGAGAACCCACGCTGCACGGGGAGAACATGGAGACTCCACGCAGGAAGATCCCGGGTGTCCTCACCGGGACGCCAACCGGGGACCTTCTAGCTAAGAGGCGACGGTGCTAACCACCGAGCCACATTGCAGGCCTCCAGAAAATCATCATAATTAAAATTGCGACCCAAGTTTATGTACATAAAGCTCCTTAAATAAAACTGAAAAAAACATGTCAGTCACGTTGAATGGGGTCAAGCTGATCCCAGAGATAACAGGAAGCTTAAACAATGGAGGTCACAAAAAAGACAGAGCTGATTTTATCACTGATCTTGTTTTTGTTTTTTTAAATAAAAACTGATTCAGCATCAATCACCATCTGATTTTCTAAACAGCGTATGAATAAGATTTTAAAAGTGCGTGATGGGTGCTCACAGCCACTCGGCAGCCACCGGTCAGCACGGTGGGGATGAAAGCGAAGGTGATGTTCTCGGCCTGGACTCCATCCAGGGAGGTGTGGTTGGCTGTGATGGACAGAGGAGCGGCCGACACAAGCTGGAGCAGAAAGCAAATGGACATCAGACTACAGTTTGTTTGATGCTGTCGCTAATTTAAACGAGAAGATTGTTTCTTACGGTGTACTGGCCGGACAGAAGGCTGTAGGCCCGGATCTGTTGCACCACTTTGGTGCTGATCTCAGTACAAGGTGATGCAAACAGCCTGAGGAAGACAGTAGAGCTCAGTTCAGACTTGACCTCAGGGGGTTTTGGGGAAAAAGAAACAAACGTGGCAGTGAGAATAACTAAGAAACTCACCAGAGCGCCCTGCAGAAGGCGTGGTAAGGACCAGGACCAGGACCAGGAGCAGGAGCAGCAGATAGACTCACAAACAGTCCAGCAAAGAGAGCAGAGGCCAGCAGCAGAGTCCTCATGGTGTCCTGAAGCAGGTTTCTTCCTCCTGTGGTGCAGAGATGCTGCTCGGCAGATCGTGGATGAGTGCTGAGGGGACTGCAGGCCAATTTATAGCAAACATCCGGCCCGTCAGGAGGCTCGCTAAAGGAGCCTGAAATTGATTTGGACGACTGGAGCGTCTTGTGCTCATTGTCTGACGTGGTGGTGGTCTGGTCTGACCCGATTGTCTGCAGTTCCTCTCAGTTAGATCTGCACACATAGTCTGTATTATCTCTTCAAAAACATTTGATAAAATCTGGATGTTGATGAAATTAAAGGAACAGTTAACAGCTGGAGAGAGTCCGCTATCGTCTATAATGAGGCCTCCTGTTTCTTTTTAAGGAGTCAGCTGTGTGTAGATTCGTGTTTCAGCACCGGTGTAATGGAAGTGAACAGTAGCAAAGGAAGTTTTATAGCCCCCATAGCTTCAGAGATTACAATTAAAACATGAAGCAGCTGGATCTCTGTCCAGAAACATCCAGCTGCTTCAGGTGTAACCGGTGTTGTGGAAAATCTGAAGAAAGCATTGTTAACACTGTCTAATTCTTAGTTTAAAAAAAAGAGTTCTCACAGTGTAATCTTTCATATTTAACATTCAAAATAATCAGGATTAATTATTTAAATCTATTAATTGTCGTTCAATCCGTTGTTTTGGAGAAGCAGCAGAAATCACAGACAGACATTTAAAAAACTCAACTTGAAAAACTAATATTTGTCTGGCTTCATATCTTCTTATAACAACAACAAGTGCTATTATTATTATATTTGACATTTATAAAAATTAAAATGCAAGTATTTTACAAATACATATAACATGTGCTTCATTCTGCTCTGATATGTTATTATATTACAGAATTCACATTACATATTAATTATATGATAACAATACTGATTATTAGGATTGTTGTTGTTGTTGTTAGTAGTACTAGTAGTAGTAGTGTACTTTGTTCTGTTCTCAATCTGATGATGTGGTTCAGTCTCAGACCTTCTGCTCCAAACCAACAAAGCCAAACTCTCGTCCGTTCTGTGTTAAAGACTAAAAGCATCCCTTCATGCACGTCACTCGTTATTCATGCGGTCACAGCGAGCACATGAATGAGCTGCAAACAGCGGCCACCTGATGTGTGAATGACCAGTGAAACAAACACCCATAACCTGGCATCATGAGTTTTAGCATCTTCATGACACCCAGACAACTTTCCAGGGGATCTAATTAGAAAGAATCATTCACCTATAAATCATTAATTAATAGAGGAATTACTTACAATTTGAAACCTGTTTAAAAACAAACAAGCTAACTTACTAGAAAGTGTGATCAAACTGTTTAACTAGAAATGATCTAAAGTATTCAACATGAACTCCGTCACATCCAAATCAACCTAATAAGTAAAAGCTGGAGGACAAGTGAAGATGCTGCAGCTTTTAAAGGACAAACTCTTTGTACAGTCTGACAAGAAGAAGACAAGATAAGCTCCACCTGCACTGACGTGTTTCATTTGTGCTTCAGTTTATTAGGGAGCAAAAAGACTTCACTCATGTCTCTATGATATCGAGGACTTTTATTTGTCTCCTCCTGGATTTGTGGAACCACTTTCACTTGTTTTATGAACACATTTCCAGATGTCTCTTGACCAGATGTTCTGATGCGTCTCTGTGGCCTTCTGACCAGAGTTTGAAGGAGACTTTTTAAGTCTCTTTGACGTCTCTCTGCTAAACTGTGATCACATTTTAGAAGAATCTGGTTTTATTTATTTCTATCCCTGCTGTCGCTCCTGTTGCATCACTTCATGTCTCCTTCCTGGTGGTCAACAACCTTCATATCATCCTTTAAGGTGCCATGACACACTTGAAATCCATTTTTCCTTCAATGATGTGAAGCTGTCCAGGCCCAGGTGCAGCCAGAAGCCCCAGGTGATGCTCTGCTCTGCTGGATTTCAGTGTTGGATGTTGATGTTGACCTGCAGGGCCTCAACAAAACGCTTTTCCAGCAGTGTGGCTGCATGTGGACGAGGAGATCAGTCAGGTGTTGTCCTCTGGTGCCCTCTACAGACAGACAGGAGGAGCACACACTGCAGTCCAACAGAAGCCATGAATACACTGCTGTGCATCAGTGCAGCCTCTGAATGCACACATAGTGCTGCTCCCGCCAGAGGGGACGCTGGAGCGGTTTCAGTCGATTTAAACGACACGAACGACAATAAAAACTAGTGGTGTGCTGTGGTGTTCCGCTCGTTGTTTCTGGTCTTTATCGCATTTTCAGGCTGGTTAGGTCTGGAGCCTCCAGCGCCGTGAATCGATGGGGAAGTTTGGGGAAGAACCAACAGTGAGATAATGGATTATTGGAACAATGGAGCAAGCTTAATTGCAAATCTCACCCTCAAAGAAGTACAGCATTCAAACAGGGGCGCATGTTTCACGATGACTCACTGCAGAGGGAACATGATCAACATTAGGCTTCACGTCGGTTTCATTCAGTCACACGATGGGAACGTTCAGAGTAGCTCCACTGAGACGTTCCTCCTGTCCTTCTCCCTGTGAGCTCTGTTTCTGGAAACAACTACAGAAGTTTTACAATAAAACTTATTGCAGAAATGACAAAAGCAAACATTTGAATAATGAGCTGCTGTGCCAGGATGTTGCAGGATTTACTCCCATTTAGCTGCAGGAGCTGAATGAGGTCAGCGTGACGTTGACCTGATCAGGTTCACATTCACACCACGTTGCATGTACGTGGACATGAGCGTTGACACTTCTGCAGCGTGTACATATTAGTCTGTGCTTTGCTTTGAAATATAAGGAAGCAATGTGCAGAATAAATCTACACCTTAGACAGTCACACATCATTTAAGGTGTTTTCTGGTTTGGCAGTGACGAATAAAATGTCTAATAACAGCCTCTGAATGAGACGCAGGGAAGAGGTTTTTGATTTAGTTTCCTTGGACTCCAAAAGAAGCCCAAAACGAATCTATTGATTAATGCAGAACAATAAGTTGATCAATAGATAGATAGAACAGAATAAAGTACAAACAGTAGCACTTTGTTGATTGTTATGAACTAAAATAATGGCATAAAAGGCCACAATAATCGTGATAATACGTTCAAAAGGTCAGAAAAATCAATAAGATTAGGAAATTTAGGTCGTGTGGGAGAAATAAGACCACAAACTTGTTTTTTCTTCTTTTTGAATGCATAACCTTTCTTTACATCTGACCTGCATGATGTGAAAGATGCCATTCATTTCATGCCAAGTGTCATGCAAATCACTTCTCCACAGCTCCACATGACCAGCCAGCCGTCGTCCTTCTCATGCACTGCTCTATATAAACCTTACATGTAGGGAAGTCCTCTCAGTCCTGCATCTGGAACAACAACCACCACCATGGCTCTGAGGACTTTGGTCGTCGCCTGTGCTCTCTTTTTGGGATTGTGCGTCGTCACGAGCGGGAAACCGGCTGAAACGACGCACGCCTACTGCAAGATCGTCTGGTAAGAGTTCATTTATCAGTGATTCTATAACGTCTGTATGAATACAGAGAGTGATGCGAGTCCTTCTGTTCCCAGGTTACTTGGAGTCCCGTGTGATCACGTTAACATGGCTCTGGTGTCGCAGATTAAAGCAATGGGCTCATACAAGGTAAAACAACAAGCAAAAATGCTGATACATTTTTTTATCTTGACAAATATTTGCTGGTTTATATCAGAGGACATTCATCGATACTGATTTACTAAATGCATTTCCATCCCAGCTGGGCCCGGTCACTCCATCACTGATCCAGGCCAACCACACCTCTGCAGTGGGTCAGGTGGAGAGCGTTAACTTCACCATGATGGCCATATCAATGAACCTGGGCTGCCATGTGGAGGTAGGAAACACGGCCCTGCGTCTAATTCATCCTAATCACCATCCTTAAAATGTCGGCGTTAGAAGGAATGCAAACAGCACTTTATGTAAAATATAATGAAATGTTTTATCTGGTGTCCGTTCAGGGTTCCTCTGTGTCTGCGTTCTGGTTCAGCCTGTTTGATAACGGCACCAACTACTGCAACCTCCGCAACGTCATACAAGGTACGTTTGAACTTTTCAAAGCTTTCGTCCTAAAACTTCATTTAAGGCGAGTGTCATTATACTTTTACAAGTAAAGAAAAACCTTGAAATCTGAGTCAGAATCCAGTCGTAGAAGTTTTGCACTGAGCTCCATCACTGCCTCTGTGTGTTCTGTCTGTGCAGGGAGCGGACTGACCAAAGCTCCAGGCTTCATCGAGTTCACTAACGAGTGGCTCTGCCTCGGACTCGGACTTTCTGCCTGCAAAGGATGAACGTGAAACGTGTGTTTTGTCCTGGTTTAAGTTTATGTCCTGTCATACAACACAGAGAATGGATTTATGAAGTAGACCAGTGTTTGTGTCTCTGCTCTGAGAATATACGACTGTGAAATGTGTGTTGTGTCAATACTATTAAATTGATGGATTTCCTAAATAAAAGTTTGTGATGATCGTCCATCCATCCATCATCTCTACACCTTAATCCTCACCAGGGTCATGGGGGGCTGGAGTCTATCCCAGCTGACTCAGGGTGAAGGCAGGTTCACCTGGACAGGTAACCAGTCTATCACAGGGCTACACTTAGAGACAGACAACCAAGTACACTCACATTCACACCTACGGACAATTTACAATCACCAATTAACCTCAGCATGTTTCTGGACTGTGGGAGGAAGCCGGAGAACCCGGAGAGAACCCACGCTGCACAGGGAGAACATGGAGACTCCACGTAGAAAGATCCCGGGTGTCCTCACCGGGATGCGAACCGGCGACCTTCTTGCTGTGAGGCAACAATGCTAACCACTGATCACCTTGCAGCCCTTAGTGGCATCAAGGAGGTGATTTCCTTCAAAACCTTCAGCTCGACTCTCTCCACTGCAGTTCCACGTTAAACAGGAAGTGCTGACTGATAGCCAATAATGTTTCCCACACAGCTGCTCTTCAGATCGTTCCTTGAACTTTACACACGATGGTGTTCCACATTAAAAATAAGCCGATGAGCAAAAACCTGAGTAGAACATAAACATGGTTCTCCTGTGGTTGGCTAACCTTAACCAGACTGTGGGTTGGACAAAAGGTCCTGAGAATGACTCAGAACTGATTATTCATATAAAGGTGTGCAATGATTGTGTCATGCTGGCCCAAGACTCCTGTACATTAAGACATTTATTCACGCCTAATACTTTTTGATATGAAGAACTGCCGTCGTCATTGAGGCGCCTTCAGCCTGCCGCTCATCTGAACACCCAGAAGAAGTTGATCCATCCAACAAGTGCATTAGCACGGCTGGATTAACCTTTAAATGCAAACACGTGTTTTTGGCCCCTCTACATCCTCTGTGCTCGTCAGTGCCTTTAAAATAAATGCTTCATTAAAATAAATCGGTTAGGAACTCAACAGAAGTTGGGTCATTTGTTTAAAAAAAAAAGTACGATTCATGGTTACTAGCATTCACTTTCCATAGAATGAACCTGCCTGAAGCTGAAAGTAATCCAGGCTTATTCCCTGATCTGACAATGCATGCTCCGTTTGAAAACACTCCCGACCAGCCATGATTCAAATCAGAGATTAAAGCGATGAATTCAGTTGTGTTTGATGCGTATCGGTGGCACAAACAAGCTGCAGCACACGGACACCAGCGATGAATCAGAAGGAGCAGCGCTGGTCTGTGTTTCCGTCGCTCTAGCGCAGCTCGAGGGAAACAAAATCTGATGTTTCCATCTGAGTCTACACACAGTGTGTGGACTGTCTGCTGTCTTCTACTGCAGCAGATCAGATGAAACTGACTGTCAAGCCTCCTGATTCTCTGATGTTCCACTTTGATGTGAAGTGTGTCCAGACGGCTAGAAAAAAAAAAAAAGGCGCCATCTGACCAACTTACATCATCAATCAAGAGTGAAGTGATTTTATTAAACCAGAGTAAAACCTGAGTTAGCTTATTTATAGGTGATGATGGATATGAGGAGGACTACGAAGCAGCATTGTGCACAAAGCTGACTTACTTAATGGTCTGATCAAGGTCAGAGTTTAACTACATGTAGCACAGAGCACAAGGTTTGCTTATGTGGCAGGGTTAGACCAAGGGGGGTAGTGGGGCGTAGGAGAGAGCAATACGTGAGCTGTACCAGTATCTAGAGAACCCGACAACGCCACCTGGGGACTCTCACTCCAGGAACTACAAGTCAGATGTGAACTACCGCAATTAGTCACAAAGGTCACACAAGTTCGTTTGCTAGGAGAAGACAGAGACGTGGTTCAAATTCAAAGCAATTGTAGTTTATTGAATATTTGGTGGAATTGTTGATTAGTAACTAGATTTCTGGAGTGCCTGCGGGAGAAGCAACCTAAAAGCCAGTACAAAAACAAATCAAACCATTTGAAATGTACAAAGATATTTATTTTAATTAATGTAATTCTGTTTAACAATAAAACTATTTTTAAACAAAGGACACTTCCAGAATAAAATGAACCTGGAGAGGGAGCAAAGTGGATGGAAGCCAGCGGGGGGAGAGAGGTGGTCAATTACTTAAATATCCAGAAGTGAAACAAACCACCAACCACTCGTGAGCGCACAGCAACCTATCAGGACTACCACACCGGGGTAAGATCAGGTGCCCCAGTGCTCTTACCACTACAAGCTGTGAAAGAAAGCCACACAATGTCCAACCTCCACCACCAGCCGGCAACCTGGTCCACCAGCTTATGGGAATTGTCATAAAAACCAGTTCGTTCACTCTAAAATGTGACCACTAGGCTAACATAGCCAAACTAAAACAGGCAAGGACAAAACAGAGGCAACCAAGAGTAAACAAAGACAAAACAGCAGCTGATAACACCCTACAACACAACAAAAGACATTACATGTTAATAACAGGCTTATAACATGATTATAACATGGTTATAACAACTACCTTTTAACAGTCACCCTTAACTACTGAGTAGACTATTCCTACCTTGATGTAACGGTCTTTGTTATACGGATACTAGGGAAATCAGCCACGTCCACATTAAGCCAAGGCAGGCAAGCTTGGCATAAACCTCAACCAACAGACGCCAGTACGCAGGGAAGACTGTCAAACAAATGAATGTCACTCTCATGACAATGAATTAAGGCTTGAAAACAGTCAAAACCCCATCCACAATCCACACAACGCACCTACCTCAGAGTCACCAGCAGCCCATGTGGCACTCAAACAGACACAAAAGGGCAGCCATGATGCCACAGGTGCTTTAAATACCCTCAATCAGGGGCTGGGCAATGGGAGGAGCTGACCTACAGCTGATGGTGTGTTCAAGGGCCATCTGGAAATACCAAACTTTCCAGACAGATGCTCCCACTACACTTACATTTCTCAAAACAGCACAAAGCAACAGATGCATCATGACGAAGAAATAATTGCAGCTTGTCAGGTTCTGCAGGAGGTGGATCCAAAGACAAGGCAAGACCATTCACTGGTCATCTTTCAAGGACTGGACACTGGAGTGACTTACAGACACTCGGCTGCTGCCTGTCAGTACGGCGGTCTGTAAACTGACCTCTAAGCTCTCAATGTGCAGTTTGTCTGGCCTGATGGATAAGATAGTGGCTGAAATAAGCTGGAACAGAGGAGACACGGGATACGTGATGAGTTAAATATATGACTTTCACAGCCTTCGTTTTCTCTTTGCACACACAAACATAATTACGTGGCGATTAAACGCAGACACAAGCTCGCATCCGTTATCGTGATTAGTGGAGAAACACGTGGATGTACACGCTTTGGTGTTTTTCTTATTGTTTACAGACAAAAAAAAGGATGAATTAGTGATTAATTAGTGCCACAGGAACACAGGAAAAATGCAGATCTCGCGATGGAGTGGCATTTTTTGCAGACATTAACAGGACTGAAGGCTTGAATTAGTTGCACCAGTTTGGCACCAACATCAGCACAAGGCAGCCCAGAGAGCCTGAGGACGGACAGCAGCTACTGTGAACAAAATGCTCTTGAAATGATGTTTTTATAACGTCTGGTGCTTCCATGTGATCAACACCAAAGAATCCTACAGTCACATTAAAGAGTCTGACCAGAGTGTTCTGCAGAAAGCATGAGTCGGAGCAGGTACCGGGCGGGTAGAAGGACAGTCAAACAGTCCAGTACAGCGACCGGAGGCCAGCAGCAGAGTCCTCATGGTAAAGAAGAACGCCATGAACACTGTTCTTCAGTGAGAGAAGCCAAACACAGACGTAAACGGATCGTCACAGCGAAACCAGAACTGGTTACATCAAGGTGTGTGATGTGACTCGATGTGTAACGCCCAAAGTCACAGCAAAAATCATTTATACGTTCAGTTTAAAAGGTCAGTCATTGACCAGAAAAATGGAGTTCATGGAACTTGTCTGCCGTCTTGAACTACATACAACTACCTGCACTCACAATATAACGGTCAGCGGCTCCTGTGTCTTGGTCCAGTTTGCTGCTAAATTTTCATGCCAAAACCATCATGGACCAAAGTTAAAGCAGAAAGCAGTGACGGAGCTCAGTTTAAAACTTTTATGACTCGGATTTCAATTTTTCCTTTACTTGCAAGATTAAATGAGGAGGTCAGTGCCAAAGTGGGCCGAACCACATTTACTAGTTTTAGAGAAAAATGGGCTCAAAATTTTACATTGCTAACAAACAATCAAGACACAAGAGTCATTATCTGCATCCAGAGATGTTCCAGCACTGTCTGTGATGACTTATTTCAGTTTTAATTTCCTTCTGCTGAGCACCAAAGCGGGCCGTACCACATTTTCTACTTCTTGAGAAACAAACTGATTCCAGGTTTGTCTTGTTGAAGAGTTTACATCATCAGGAACTAGAGATACTTCTGAGGACCGTGGGGTAGAAACAGATGCTTGGTGCTGCTTCATTAAGGTTTTGTTTCACCTTACCGTACCGACCAGTTGAGTTTCCATGGGGCTTGACGTCCGGCGTTTTGAATTACGTGCAACTACCTGCGATATAACGGTCAGTGGTTCCTGTGTCTTACTCCAGTTTGCCGCTAAATTTTCATGCCTAAACCATCACGGGCCAAACTTCAAAGTGGCATCATGACATCACCAGTGGGCTGCTGGTTGGAGCACTTTGACACCAACTAGTCGACCAGAAACACTGATCAGAAACACATCTACTCTGGATGTTTTGTGGTTTTGCACTGAACCCCTCAGATATAAAACGGCTTCTTTAATTTGTCAAATCCGGCCCAACCATGATTGGAGTGAAGCCCTGCGATGGTGCATGCTGAGAAGATCAGAAGAGGGCAGTGTCAGTCCACCGCAGGGAGAAATAAAAGCACCCATGCAGAGAGCGTGATGAAGTTGCAAATGTTTATTGGTCATTTTCACAGTCAATACATGGACATTTAATTATTCTTATTCCAAAACAGCTGGTTCTCTGCAGGGGGCCCCTCCGTATCCCAGACAAGCCCACTCGTTGGTCATCTCCATGTAGCCTGGCTCCGAGGTCAGTCCGCTGGCTGGAAGGAAAAGTTAGATATTTCGAATCCGTGCCAAATAATAAAAGAGTTCATAGAGAAAGAAAGGGTTGGCTCCCTCACCTGCCACCAGGTTGTAGAGGTTGCAGTAGTTGAGACCGTTATCGTAAAGGTTGGTGAATCCCAGAGAGGTGGACTGTGCCTGGTAGACAAGACGTAAGGAAGCAAATAAATCAACACTGTGGCTGCTGGAGCTTTTATCAGTTTCAGTCTTTATGTCTGTTAACTGAAGAAAAAGCTGTTTATGAATATGTAATATACAATAACCCATCAGTCAAGAAACAGGAAGGTGATGGCTGATCTTATTGTTCATCCCGTGTTGGACTTTCAAAATAAAAGTCTTAATTTGTACAACATGATGAACCATCTGATTTCTAAATACTATATGAACGACGGAGGTCATACAGAAGACAGAGCTGATCTTATGACTGAGCTTGTTTAGTTTTTTTTTCAGATTTAAAAATGATGCACCATCTGATTTTCTAAACAGCGTATGAATAAGATTTTAAAAGTGCATGATGGGTGCTCACAGCCACACGGCAGCCACCGGTCAGCACGGTGGGGATGAACGTGAAGGTGATGTTCTCGGCCTGGACTCCATCCAGGGAGGTGTGGTTGGCTGTGATGGACAGAGGAGCCGCCGACACAAGCTGCAGCAGAAACAAGAACACTCACTATATAGATTTAATTCATGGTCTGTTCTCCCCGTCTTTTAAAAAAAAAAGTTCTTACCATATACTGACATTCATCACAGCCGGCCAGAAGGCTGAAGGCCTGGATCTGTTCCGCCACTTTTGTGCTGACCTCAGGACAAGGTGAAGCAAACAGCCTGAGGAAGAGAGATCATCAGTAGTACTCAGGATGTGCAACGCAATCCTGGAGTCACATTCAAATGGAGTGAAGGTGGTTCTCACCAGAGCGCCCTGCAGAAGGCGTGGTAAGGACGAGGAGCAGGAGCAGGATCAGGACCAGGACCGGGACCAGGAGTAGGAGCAGCAGATAGACTCACAAACAGTCCAGCAAAGAGAGCAGAGGCCAGCAGCAGAGTCCTCATGGTGTCCTGAAGCAGGTTTCTTCCTCCTGTGGTGCAGAGATGCTGCTCGGCGGATCGTGGATGAGTGCTGAGGGGACTGCAGGCCGATTTATAGCAAACATCCGGCCCGTCAGGAGGCTCGCTAAAGGAGCCTGAAATTGATTTGGACGACTGGTGCGTCTTGTGCTCGTTGTCTGACGTGGCGGCGGTGGTCTTGTGCTGATCGTCTGCAGTTCCTCTCATTTCGATTTGCACACATGTTCGAGCCAATTTCAGGTTATTAGTTCATAATGTCTCTTTGTGCACATCTTAGACTGACAACACAGAATGTTAGGGTAGTGTATGGAATGAAGGTAAAATAAGATAAAAATACAGACAATATAATATAGAAAACGTCAACAAATGTGCAAGAACATATGAGAGAGATACAGAAATGTGCAGATGAATCGATAAACAATGGCATGAAGCGAGCTGTCTTTATGAATGGGGTGCATTCTTTAACACAGAGTTATCCAAACAACAAAAAAGCATATTGTCTCATATAACTAACAGCTACATAATTCTGCAGAAATACTGAGACATGCATATCCACCTCTGACATGTGGGCCTCTTCCTCAGTAAAAACAGAACTTAGAGACATTTCGTCGCAGTCGTAGCATCAAAAATTGCAGGTAAAACATTCAACAGCAGCATTTCTGTTGTAGATAATCAACAGAAAACACCATTAAGGCTGTTTTTTGGCAGCAGTGTGAACTTTCACATTTAACAGTGATGTCTGAGTTACAGTCAGAGGAAGCAGAACACACTTTTTGTTGCTCTTGTTTCTAACAAATTGCAGGAAACAAAGGGTTTGATATCACAAGAGGCAAAAGGTTTTCTGTGTTCTCGTAGATCTTCACTGTAATTAATATTTTCATTTACCAAAGTCGGAGCAGTGCTGACTCAGAAGTGGCCTCCTCCGTCAGCGCCCGCTCTGATGTTAATGAGGAATTAATCCGTCTCATGCACATCGTTTGGTATTCCTGTGGTCACTCGGATGGCAGAAAGAAAAAAATCTGTGAATGACAAGAATGAATATTGTGTATTCTGTCGTGTGATCACAGCATCTTGTATCGCACAAAAAACATAAAAAAATCCAATCAGAAGTCGTCTCTGAAACACAAACAAAGTGTGAAAAACCGCAGCTCGTCTTTTTTAATTATGTCTTTTGGAGCGATGACACAATGAGTCAGTGATGATCCGTTTATAAAAAATTAATCTACTGGACATAAAACACTCTCTTCAGCTGAATTTTACATTTAAACGTGATTTATTTTTAGCTGTGAATCAGCCTGCAAATACAGAAAACACAACCAAATACTGAAGTAAACTGCAGCAACAGAAAACAATTACTCAAATGCTTTTAATCCAAGTTAAGAGAAAGAAAAATTACACAGATAAACATCTACAATACCAACGGCTGACCAAACACTTGTAAACCTGCATGTGATCTGCCAGTCGTGGTCGATGCAAAGAAAACAAATCTTTCAACCTTATTCAGGCCACATGTGAGGAGCCTCCTGGACATGAATGCACTGATTGTCTGTGATGTGTTTTCTTTCCATCGTGCTCCTCACAATCAATCCAACACACCTCCAGTCAGGAAAACAAAGACAGCAGAGTTTTCTATGACAAGTGGCAGCGAAAGCCTCTTAAAGTTGACCCTGAATCTCTGAACCTTAAAGAGTCTCTGGTCATTTTTTATCAGATTTTTACTCAATTTCAGCTCATTTTTCCTGCAATACGAAGTCCACAGAAACAGCAAAACCACGTGTGGAAGAAGAGAAGACTCAAAAATGTTCTGAAACACCCTCCGGTTCAGCTGATAGTCCTTCTTCATGTGTCGCTGCTGCTCACAGTTTAATCCCAGGTGACAATTTTTATTCTTTTATTTTTTATTTTTGCAGAATCTGTTGAGAACAAACAGTTTGTCTGAGACACACAATAAGGTGATTTTGATGAAATGTTAAGCTTGTTTTTAAGACTTGGATGAGTTCAGGGACCACCAGAAAGCTGGAAATCCATCGATCCTTTTTGTTTTTAGAGTTTTGATAAATGGTGTCACTTTGGGGTTTTTTGTTTGTTTGTTTGAAGCTAACGTGCTTTTTAAAGCCGACAGCAGGTTTTAGGGTTCAGACGGTTAACAAGGCCCCATGTAGCACTAACAACTACACTCACAACATTATTATTATTATTTTAATCTACTGATTGTTGCAGAGAGGCAGCAGAACTAACTGTCTGCACATCTTGGTGCTTCAGAAGGTAATTTTATTTTAGATAATAGACATTTTCCCCTCATCTAGAACCTTCTGTGTCACAGATCCAGTTTTCAAACCCTTTGTCTTCATGCTCTCTGATTTCCAAGGAGGACACCGCCTGCTTTCACGCTCATCTCATGTCATTCATGTGGCCACTGTGAACAATAAACATTCTGTAGGTTTAACAGCTGATTCTGATCCGTGAGCGACTGTAATGACTGATCCAACCAGCGCTCTGATCGATTTCATGGTGAACAGTTAGAATGAGTCGCGGTGCAGCGAGTGGAGGAGCGTTTCCTGAACCGGAGGACAGAATCTGTTCACATGTATGAAAGAACAGAATCACACAGGAGGACATGAAACCCTGAACTGAGCTCCTGAATCAGCACAAGACTGTAAAACCTGAGGTAGCAAAGTAGAAACCTTGGGATGGGACGAGTTTGGGAGGCTTTGAGGAAGAAGCTGGCTTCAAAGAGGTTCTTAGATTATTGGGGAAGGAGGGCAGGAGGCTGCGTTCAGCAACGATACACGTGATCAAAGTGACTTTCTCACTCCTCCATGTCTCTGAGTTAAAATGTGACCCACGAGGTCAGAGGTTGGCCTAAATAAAGAAAGTTTCATGCATGACATTAATTGTTTGTTAAGTCGATTCTCTCTGCTCATTTAGCAGCGTCCTGTGATGAGGCTGCTGCTGCTGGACCCTGAAGAGCTATAAGTGGAGAGTTTCCAGTGAGCGAAGCATCACTTCCAGTCCGGACCACGATGAGTGTCAGAGCTCTGCTGACGACCTCGGCTCTCCTCCTGCTGCTTCTCCTGGCTGCTTCCTGCTCAGCCGCGAGGCCTTCGACCTGCAGAGCGATATGGTAAAGCATGACGGACACATTTATGAATGAAACTGTTGTTATCTGACATGCTGCACACCTGATTCTGCTCCTTAGTCCTGTGAACGCTGCTCGCTGCCACGTCAGCTGCAGACCCGTCAACACAGAGTGAAATATTTATGGGTCAGCTTCACTGAAGGATGCTGCTTGCTGAGCTGTTTTTTGTTGTTTTTTTGTATTTATTTATGTATTTTAGAGTTTGTACAAGTCGAAAAGGAAAAAGAAAAGAAATGATTTAACACATTTTCTCCTCCTTCACAGGATTTTCAATCTGCCCTGCTCCGAGCCCGTTAACGTCCTGGTGAAGCAGGTGAAGGCTTGGAGCACAAAGAAGTGTCGCGACAGCCAAGAGAAGTGCATGTACCAGGTA
>NW_007579003.1:37880-39711 GCF_000690725.1 Stegastes partitus
ATGATGCCATCTATTGTGTGAAGGTCACCAGTCCCTCCACAGCATGATGCTGCCACCCCCGTGCTCCACAGCTGGGATGGTGTTCTCAGGCTTCCAGCTTCCTCCGTCCCCCTCCAGATGTACCGATGGTCATTAAGGCCAAACAGTTCAGTTTGAGGTAAAATACATCCACAGGTGTGCCTCCAGTTAACTCAGATGCTGTCAATTAACCAATCAAAAGCTTCCAAAGCCATGACATCATCATCTGGGCTTTCCCAAATAGTTTGAAGGCATCTTGGTGGATGTGAACTTCTGACTTTGAAGAAAGTAGTTTAGTTTATTCTGATTTGATGTCAGATGGTGAGAGAAAGAAAAGTTTTTATGTCTTTTTATACAGTGGATGTAAACTTCTGGTTTGTATCTGTGTCATAAACACTTTTATCTTTCATCTGTACACTTTGTGGCATCTTAAATTCTGATGTTTTGTCTTTTAGTTGATCCATGAGTCTCCTACTCACCTTGAAATCAAGCACACGTCGCCCAACACCTACAAAACCACTGAAATCAACATTGAGTTCTCGCCTCCTGCAGCACCTGCCTTCTGCAGGATGAGGGTGGGTTTTCCTTTGTTTAATGTAAGATGCCACTGTTTGTGTTGCACAGTGCTTTTTTAATGTGTATCTGTTATATGTTATATCCACACAGTCCGTCGCCTCGTCTACGTCTCAGAACGCCACCAGTCCAAATGACTTCTGCCTCCTCTACAACCTGGTCGAAGGTTTGAGATTCATTTTACACACACGGTAAAGAATCCATCAGTCTCTGTGTTTGCATGTTCTTTACTTCTTCTCCTCCTCCACACAACCAGGAAGTGGCCTGACAGAGGCAGACGGCTACAGAGAGATCTGCAACAGCGCCATGTGTCCCGCCAAAGATTCAGCAAACTGCGACAGAGGAGTTTAAGTCCTGAGCTTCTCAACCTCAGCTTTAGCGACTCGTCTCGAGTTTCAGTCTATAAAGACGACTCAAATCTAGATTTCTGTGTCACTTCTCATGTGTGTTCTGTTTGTTCCAGGTAATCGTGTCGTGCTCAACCTCACATATATTCATGTACAACAATCATTTTTGCTATTCTACTTTTGAGTTGCTGCATGCTAACAGCTGAAGTATTATTTCTTACTTTTGACTTTTTAATGTAGCATTTTAATTTTCCTCGTCCATGGAAAACGTTCAACATGTCTTTGCCATGAGGGATTATGGATTTCCTAACTGCTTCCTCTTTAAATAAAATCCTTAGTTTAGTTAATTTCTTCGTTGCTCTTTTTGTTTTTAACACATTATTGGAAACCAGGGACATCACGCCTTCAATGCACAGTTTTAACATTGTTATGAGAAGTTTAAATTCGTCATATAAATGACTACAGAGGGGTGAATTTTAACAAGTAGATGGTTCTACTTCAGTTTAAAAATAAAAAAGATCTGTTTGTGGTCAGGGTCTCAGAGACAAAGACATTTATTTTCTTTATGAGCTCACGTTTTGTAATAAAAGCAATATTAAACATGAAAATGTTTGAGACAAGCTTTTCTTTTGAGCAGGTTAGCAAGTCAGAGCTGCACATTTTAACATGCAGCTCCGGATTGTTCATTAAAAAAATGTAAAATCCTGACTAATGCTTTCTTCAGAGCTGGGATGTAGATGTTCTGGAGCTCCACAGTTCGCAGCTCTTCTGCACGACTTTGGTGACGGTGTCACTGACGGCTCGATTATAAATGTGTTACACTTAGAGACAGACAACCAAGCACACTCACATTCACACCTACGGACAATTTACAATCACCAATTAACCTCAGC